>NW_027137193.1:0-114920 GCF_040869045.1 Eurosta solidaginis
GCATGTATTATGTGCACCAAATATAAACCAAATCGGACCACAAATACGATTTTTTGAATTTCTCGATCCTTGCGCTACCTAGCGGCGATTTTTTTCATAGGTCACTTTCTATTCTTGTATGTATTACGTGTTCCAAATATGAGCCAAATCGGACTACAAATATGATTTTTGTGAATATCTCGATCCTTGTGCCACCTAGCGACGATTTTTTTTCATAGGTTGCTTTCTATTCTTGTATGTATTATGCGATCCAAATATGAGCCAAGTCGGACTACAAATATTATTTTTGTGAATATCTCGATATTTGCAGCCAAATCGGACTACAAATACTATTTTTGTGAATATCTCGATACTTGCAGCCAAATCGGACTACAAATACTATTTTTGTGAATATCTCGATACTTGCACCACCTAGCAGCGATTTTTTCTCATAGGTCGCTTTCACTCTTGCATGTATTATGTGCACCAAATATGAGCCAAATCGGACCACAAATACGATTTTTTGATTTTTGTGCCACCTAGCGGCGATTTTTTTTTCATAGGTCGCTTTCTATTCTTGTATGTATTATGCGATCCAAATATGAGCCAAGTCGGACTACAAATATTATTTTTGTGAATATCTCGATATTTGCAGCCAAATCAGACTACAAATACTATTTTTGTGAATATCTCGATACTTGCACCACTTTCTATTCTTGCATGTATTATGTGCACCATATATGAGCCAAATCAGACTACAAATATGATTTTTGGGAATATCTCGATCCTTGTGCCACCTAGTGGCGATTTTTTTCATAGGTCGCTTTCTATTCTTGTATGTATTACGTGTTCCAAATATGAGCCAAATCGGACTACAAATATGATTTTTGTGAATATCTCGATCCTTGTGCCACATAGCGGAGATTTTTTTTTCATAGGTCGCTTTCTACTCTTGTATGTATTATGCGATCCAAATATGAGCCAAGTCTGACTACAAATATTATTTTTGTGAATATCTCGATATTTGCAGCCAAATCGGACTACAAATACTATTTTTGTGAATATCTCGATACTTGCACCACCTAGCAGCGATTTTTTTCATAGGTCGCTTTCCATTCTTGTATGTATTATGCGATCCAAATATGAGCCAAATCGGACTACAAATACTATTTTTGTGAATATCTCGATACTTGCACCACCTAGCAGCGATTTTTTGTCATATGTCGCTTTCTATTCTTGCATGTATTATGTGCACCAAATATTAGCCAAATCGGACCACAAATACGATTTTTTGATTTTTGTGCCACCTAGCGGCGATTTTTTTTCATAGGTCGCTTTCTATTCTTGTATGTATTATGCGATACAAATATGAGCCAAGTCGGACTACAAATATTATTTTTGTGAATATCTCGATATTTGCAGCCAAATCAGACTACAAATACTATTTTTGTGAATATCTCGATACTTGCACCACTTTCTATTCTTGCATGTATTATGTGCACCATATATGAGCCAAATCGGACTACAAATATGATTTTTGGGAATATCTCGATCCTTGTGCCACCTAGCGGCGATTTTTTTTCATAGGTCGCTTTCTATTCTTGTATGTATTATGCGATCCAAATATGAGCCAAGTCGGACTACAAATATTATTTTTGTGAATATCTCGATATTTGCAGCCAAATCAGACTACAAATACTATTTTTGTGAATACCTCGATACTTGCACCACCTAGCAGCGATTTTTTCTCATAGGTCGCTTTCCATTCTTGCATGTATTATATGCACCAAATATGAGCCAAATCGGACCACAAATACGATTTTTTGAATATCTCGATCCTTGCGCCACCTAGCGGCGATTTATTCATAGGTCGCTTTCTATTCTTGTGTGTATTACGTGTTCCAAATATGAGCCAAATCGGACCACAAATACGATTTTTGTGAATATCTCGATCCTTGCGCCACCTAGCGGCGATTTTTTTCATAGGCCGCTTTCTATTCTTGCATGTATTATGTGCACCAAATATGAGCCAAATCGGACCACAAATACGATTTTTTGAATATCTCGATCCTTGCGCCACCTAGCGGCGATTTTTTCATAGGTCGCTTTCTATTCTTGTATGTATTACGTGTTCCAAATATGAGCCAAATCGGACCACAAATACGATTTTTGTGAATATCTCGATCCTTGCGCCACTTAGCGGCGATTTTTTTCATAGGTCGCTTTCTATTCTTGCATGTATTATGTGCACCAAATATGAGCCAAATCGGACCACAAATACGATTGTTTGATATCTCGATCCTTGCGCCACTTAGCGGCGATTTTTTTCATAGGTCGCTTTCTATTCTTGTATGTATTACGTGTTCCCAATATGAGCCAAATCGGACCACAAATACGATTTTTGTGAATATCTCGATCCTTGCGCCACCTAGCGGCGATTTTTTTCATAGGTCGCTTTCTATTCTTGTATGTATTACTTGTTCCAAATATGAGCCAAATCGGACTACAACTCTGATTTTTGTGAATATCTCGATCCTTGTGCCACCTAGCGACGATTTTTTCATAGGTCGCTTTCTATTCTTGCATGTATTATGCGACCCAAATATGAGCCAAATCGGACCACAAATCCGATTTTTGTGAATATCTCGACACTTGCACCACCTAGCAGCGATTTTTTCTCATAGGTCGCTTTCTATTCTTGTATGTATTACGTGTTCCAAATATGAGCCAAATCGGACCACAAATACGATTTTTGTGAATATCTCGATACTTGCACCACCTAGCAGCGATTTTTTCTCATAGGTCGCTTTCTATTCTTGCATGTATTATGTGCACCAAATATGAGCCAAATCGGACCACAAATACGATTTTTTGAATATCTCGATCCTTGCGCCACCTAGCGGCGATTTTTTCATAGGTCGCTTCTATTCTTGCATGTATTACGTGTTTCAAATATGAGCCAAATCGGACCACAAATACGATTTTTGTGAATATCTCGATCCTTGCGCCACCTAGCGGCGCTTTTTTCATAGGTCGCTTTCTATTCTTGCATGTATTATGTGCACCAAATATGAGCCAAATCGGACCACAAATACGATTTTTTGAATATCTCGATCCTTGCGCCACCTAGCGCCGATTTTTTTCATAGGTCGCTTTCTATTCTTGTATGTATTACGTGTTCCAAATATGAGCCAAATCGGACCACAAATACGATTTTTGTGAATATCTCGATCCTTGCGCCACCTAGCGGCGATTTTTTTCATAGGTCGCTTTCTATTCTTGTATGTATTACTTGTTCCAAATATGAGCCAAATCGGACTACAACTCTGATTTTTGTGAATATCTCGATCCTTGTGCCACCTAGCGACGATTTTTTTCATAGGTCGCTTTCTATTCTTGCATGTATTATGCGACCCAAATATGAGCCAAATCGGACCACAAATCCGATTTTTGTGAATATCTCGACACTTGCACCACCTAGCAGCGATTTTTTCTCATAGGTCGCTTTCTATTCTTGTATGTATTACGTGTTCCAAATATGAGCCAAATCGGACCACAAATACGATTTTTGTGAATATCTCGATACTTGCACCACCTAGCAGCGATTTTTTCTCATAGGTCGCTTTCTATTCTTGCATGTATTATGTGCACCAAATATGAGCCAAATCGGACCACAAATACGATTTTTTGAATATCTCGATCCTTGCGCCACCTAGCGGCGATTTTTTCATAGGTCGCTTCTATTCTTGCATGTATTACGTGTTTCAAATATGAGCCAAATCGGACCACAAATACGATTTTTGTGAATATCTCGATCCTTGCGCCACCTAGCGGCGCTTTTTTCATAGGTCGCTTTCTATTCTTGCATGTATTATGTGCACCAAATATGAGCCAAATCGGACCACAAATACGATTTTTTGAATATCTCGATCCTTGCGCCACCTAGCGCCGATTTTTTTCATAGGTCGCTTTCTATTCTTGTATGTATTACGTGTTCCAAATATGAGCCAAATCGGACCACAAATACGATTTTTGTGAATATCTCGATCCTTGCGCCACCTAGCGGCGATTTTTTTCATAGGTCGCTTTCTATTCTTGTATGTATTACTTGTTCCAAATATGAGCCAAATCGGACTACAACTCTGATTTTTGTGAATATCTCGATCCTTGTGCCACCTAGCGACGATTTTTTTCATAGGTCGCTTTCTATTCTTGTATGTATTATGCGACCCAAATATGAGCCAAATCGGACTACAAATACGATTTTTGTGAATATCTCGACACTTGCACCACCTAGCAGCGATTTTTTCTCATAGGTCGCTTTCTATTCTCTTATGTATTATGTGTTCCAAATATGAGCCAAATCGGACCACAAATACGATTTTTGTGAATATCTCGATCTTTGCGCCACCTAGCGGCGATTTTTTCATAGGTCGCTTTCTATTCTTATATGTATTACGTGTTCCAAATATGAGCCAAATCGGACTACAAATATGATTTTTGTGAATATCTCGATCCTTGTGCCACCTAGCGGCGATTTTTTTCATAGGTCGCTTTCTATTCTTGTATGTATTATGCGATCCAAATATGAGCCAAGTCGGACTACAAATATTATTTTTGTGAATATCTCGATCCTTGTGCCACCTAGCGGCGATTTTTTTTCATAGGTCGCTTTCTATTCTTGTATGTATTATGCGATCTAAATATGAGCCAAGTCGGACTACAAATATTATTTTTGTAAATATCTCGATATTTGCAGCCAAATCAGACTACAAATACTATTTTTGTGAATATCTCGATACTTGCACCACCTAGCAGCGAGTTTTTCTCATAGGTCGCTTTCTATTCTTGCATGTATTATGTGCACCAAATATGAGCCAAATCGGACCACAAATACGATTTTTTGAATATCTCGATCCTTGCGCCACCTATCGGCGATTTTTTCATAGGTCGCTTCTATTCTTGCATGTATTACGTGTTCCAAATATGAGCCAAATCGGACCACAAATACGATTTTTGTGAATATCTCGATCCTTGCGCCACCTAGCGGCGATTTTTTCATAGCTCGCTTTCTATTCTTGCATGTATTATGTGCACCAAATATGAGCCAAATCGGACCACAAATACGATTTTTTTAATATCTCGATCCTTGCGCCACCTAGCGGCGATTTTTTCATAGGTCGCTTTCTATTCTTGTATGTATTACGTGTTCCAAATATGAGCCAAATCGGACCACAAATACGATTTTTATGAATATCTCGATCCTTGCGCCACCTAGCGGCGATTTTTTTCATAGGTCGCTTTCTATTCTTGCATGTATTATGTGCACCAAATATGAGCCAAATCGGACCACAAATACGATTTTTTGAATATCTCGATCCTTGCGCCACCTAGTGTCGATTTTTTTCATAGGTCGCTTTCTATACTTGTATGTATTACGTGTTCCAAATATGAGCCAAATCGGACCACAAATACGATTTTTGTGAATATCTCGATCCTTGCGCCACCTAGCGGCGATTTTTTTTATAGGTCGCTTTCTATTCTTGTATGTATTACTTGTTCCAAATATGAGCCAAATCGGACTACAACTCTGATTTTTGTGAATATCTCGATCCTTGTGCCACCTAGCGACGATTTTTTTCATAGGTCGCTTTCTATTCTTGTATGTATTATGCGACCCAAATATGAGCCAAATCGGACTGCAAATACGATTTTTGTGAATATCTCGACACTTGCACCACCTAGCAGCGATTTTTTCTCATAGGTCGCTTTCTATTCTCTTATGTATTATGTGTTCCAAATATGAGCCAAATCGGACCACAAATACGATTTTTTGAATATCTCGATCCTTGCGCCACCTAGTGTCGATTTTTTTCATAGGTCGCTTTCTATACTTGTATGTATTACGTGTTCCAAATATGAGCCAAATCGGACCACAAATACGATTTTTGTGAATATCTCGATCCTTGCGCCACCTAGCGGCGATTTTTTTTATAGGTCGCTTTCTATTCTTGTATGTATTACTTGTTCCAAATATGAGCCAAATCGGACTACAACTCTGATTTTTGTGAATATCTCGATCCTTGTGCCACCTAGCGACGATTTTTTTCATAGGTCGCTTTCTATTCTTGTATGTATTATGCGACCCAAATATGAGCCAAATCGGACTGCAAATACGATTTTTGTGAATATCTCGACACTTGCACCACCTAGCAGCGATTTTTTCTCATAGGTCGCTTTCTATTCTCTTATGTATTATGTGTTCCAAATATGAGCCAAATCGGACCACAAATACGATTTTTGTGAATATCTCGATCCTTGCGCCACCTAGCGGCGATTTTTTTCATAGGTCGCTTTCTATTCTTGTATGTATTACGTGTTCCAAATATGAGCCAAATCGGACTACAAATATGATTTTTGTGAATATCTCGATCCTTGTGCCACCTAGCGGCGATTTTTTCATAGGTCGCTTTCTATTCTTGTATGTATTATGCGATCTAAATATGAGCCAAGTCGGACTACAAATATTATTTTTGTGAATATCTCGATCCTTGTGCCACCTAGCGGCGATTTTTTTTCATAGGTCGCTTTCTATTCTTGTATGTATTATGCGATCTAAATATGAGCCAAGTCGGACTGCAAATATTATTTTTGTAAATATCTCGATATTTGCAGCCAAATCAGACTACAAATACTATTTTTGTGAATATCTCGATACTTGCACCACCTAGCAGCGATTTTTCTCATAGGTCGCTTTCTATTCTTGCATGTATTATGTGCACCAAATATGAGCCAAATCGGACCACAAATACGATTTTTTTGAATATCTCGATCCTTGCGCCACCTAGCGGCGATTTTTTCATAGGTCGCTTCTATTCTTGCATGTATTACGTGTTCCAAATATGAGCCAAATCGGACCACAAATACGATTTTTGTGAATATCTCGATCCTTGCGCCACCTAGCGGCGATTTTTTTCATAGGTCGCTTTTTATTCTTGCATGTATTATGTGCACCAAATATGAGCCAAATCGGACCACAAATACGATTTTTTGAATATCTCGATCCTTGCGCCACCTAGCGGCAATTTTTTTCATAGGTCGCTTTCTATACTTGCATGTATTATGTGTTCCAAATATGAGCCAAATCCGACCCCAAATACGATTTTTTGAATATCTCGATCCTTGCGCCACCTAGCGGCGTTTTTTTCATAGGTCGCTTTCTATTCTTGTATGTATTACGTGTTCCAAATATGAGCCAAATCGTACCACAAATACGATTTTTGTGAATATCTCGATCCTTGCACCACCTAGCGGCGATTTTTTTTCACATGTGCTTGCTATTCTTGTATGTATTATGTGTTTCAAATATAAGCCGAATCGGACTACAAATAAGATTTGTGTGAATATTTCGATCCTTGCGCCACCTAGCGGCGATTTTTTTCATAGGTCGCTTTCTATTCTTGTATGTATTACGTGTTCCCAATATGAGCCAAATCGGACCACAAATACGATTTTTGTAAATATCTCGATCCTTGCGCCACCTAGCGGCGATTTTTTTCATAGGTCGCTTTCTATTCTTGTATGTATTACGTGTTCCAAATATGAGCCAAATCGTACCACAAATACGATTTTTGTGAATATCTCGATCCTTGCACCACCTAGCGGCGATTTTTTTCACATGTGCTTGCTATTCTTGTATGTATTATGTGTTTCAAATATAAGCCGAATCGGACTACAAATAAGATTTTTGTGAATATCTCGATCCTTGCGCCATCTAGCGGCGATTTTTTTCATAGGTCGCTTTCTATTCTTGCATGTATTATGTGCACCAAATATGAGCCAAATCGGACCACAAATACGATTTTTTGAATATCTCGATCCTTGCGCCACCTAGCGGCGATTTTTTCATAGGTCGCTTTCTATTCTTGTATGTATTACGTGTTCCAAATATGAGCCAAATCAGACTACAACTATGATTTTTGTGAATATCTCGATCCTTGTGTTATCTAGCGACGATTTTTTTCATAGGTCGCTTTCTATTCTTGTATGTATTATGCGACCCAAATATGAGCCAAATCGGACTACAAATATGATTTTTGTGAATATCTCGATATTTGCAGCCAAATCGGACTACAAATACTATTTTTGTGAATATCTCGATACTTGCACCACCTAGCAGCGCTTTTTTCTCATAGGTCGCTTTCACTCTCGCATGTATTATGTGCACCAAATATGAGCCAAATCGGACCACAAATACGATTTTTTGAATATCTCGATCCTTGCGCCACCTAGCGGCGATTTTTTTCATAGGTCGCTTTCTATTCTTGTATGTATTACGTGTTCCAAATATGAGCCAAATCGGACCCCAAATACGATTTTTGTGAATATCTCGATCCTTGCGCCACCTAGCGGCAATTTTTTTCATAGGTCGCTTTCTATTCTTGTATGTATTATGTGTTCCAAATATGAGCCAAATCGGACCACAAATACGATTTTTTTGAATATCTCGATCCTTGCGCCACCTAGCGGCGATTTTTTTCATAGGTCGCCTTCTATTCTTGTATGTATTACGTGTTCCAAATATGACCTAAATCGGACTACAAATATGATTTTTGTGAATATCTCGATCCTTGTGTTATCTAGCGACGATTTTTTTCATAGGTCGCTTTCTATTCTTGTATGTATTATGCGATCTAAATATGAGCCAAGTCGGACTGCAAATATTATTTTTGTAAATATCTCGATATTTGCAGCCAAATCGGACTACAAATACTATTTTTGTGAATATCTCGATACTTGCACCACCTAGCAGCGCTTTTTTCTCATAGGTCGCTTTCACTCTCGCATGTATTATGTGCACCAAATATGAGCCAAATCGGACCACAAATACGATTTTTTGAATATCTCGATCCTTGCGCCACCTAGCGGCGATTTTTTTCATAGGTCGCTTTCTATTCTTGTATGTATTACGTGTTCCAAATATGAGCCAAATCGGACCCCAAATACGATTTTTGTGAATATCTCGATCCTTGCGCCACCTAGCGGCAATTTTTTTCATAGGTCGCTTTCTATTCTCGTATGTATTATGTGTTCCAAATATGAGCCAAATCGGACCACAAATACGATTTTTTTGAATATCTCGATCCTTGCGCCACCTAGCGGCGATTTTTTTTCATAGGTCGCTTTCTATTCTTGTATGTATTATGCGATCTAAATATGAGCCAAGTCGGACTGCAAATATTATTTTTGTAAATATCTCGATATTTGCAGCCAAATCAGACTACAAATACTATTTTTGTGAATATCTCGATACTTGCACCACCTAGCAGCGATTTTTTCTCATAGGTCGCTTTCTATTCTCTTATGTATTATGTGTTCCAAATATGAGCCAAATCGGACCACAAATACGATTTTTGTGAATATCTCGATCCTTGCGCCACCTAGCGGCGATTTTTTTCATAGGTCGCTTTCTATTCTTGTATGTATTACGTGTTCCAAATATGAGCCAAATCGGACTACAAATATGATTTTTGTGAATATCTCGATCCTTGTGCCACCTAGCGGCGATTTCTATTCTTGTATGTATTATGCGATCTAAATATGAGCCAAGTCGGACTACAAATATTATTTTTGTGAATATCTCGATCCTTGTGCCACCTAGCGGCGATTTTTTTTCATAGGTCGCTTTCTATTCTTGTATGTATTATGCGATCTAAATATGAGCCAAGTCGGACTGCAAATATTATTTTTGTAAATATCTCGATATTTGCAGCCAAATCAGACTACAAATACTATTTTTGTGAATATCTCGATACTTGCACCACCTAGCAGCGATTTTTTCTCATAGGTCGCTTTCTATTCTTGCATGTATTATGTGCACCAAATATGAGCCAAATCGGACCACAAATACGATTTTTTGAATATCTCGATCCTTGCGCCACCTAGCGGCGATTTTTTCATAGGTCGCTTCTATTCTTGCATGTATTACGTGTTCCAAATATGAGCCAAATCGGACCACAAATACGATTTTTGTGAATATCTCGATCCTTGCGCCACCTAGCGGCGATTTTTTTCATAGGTCGCTTTTTATTCTTGCATGTATTATGTGCACCAAATATGAGCCAAATCGGACCACAAATACGATTTTTTGAATATCTCGATCCTTGCGCCACCTAGCGGCAATTTTTTTCATAGGTCGCTTTCTATACTTGCATGTATTATGTGTTCCAAATATGAGCCAAATCCGACCCCAAATACGATTTTTTGAATATCTCGATCCTTGCGCCACCTAGCGGCGTTTTTTTCATAGGTCGCTTTCTATTCTTGTATGTATTACGTGTTCCAAATATGAGCCAAATCGTACCACAAATACGATTTTTGTGAATATCTCGATCCTTGCACCACCTAGCGGCGATTTTTTTTCACATGTGCTTGCTATTCTTGTATGTATTATGTGTTTCAAATATAAGCCGAATCGGACTACAAATAAGATTTGTGTGAATATTTCGATCCTTGCGCCACCTAGCGGCGATTTTTTTCATAGGTCGCTTTCTATTCTTGTATGTATTACGTGTTCCCAATATGAGCCAAATCGGACCACAAATACGATTTTTGTAAATATCTCGATCCTTGCGCCACCTAGCGGCGATTTTTTTCATAGGTCGCTTTCTATTCTTGTATGTATTACGTGTTCCAAATATGAGCCAAATCGTACCACAAATACGATTTTTGTGAATATCTCGATCCTTGCACCACCTAGCGGCGATTTTTTTCACATGTGCTTGCTATTCTTGTATGTATTATGTGTTTCAAATATAAGCCGAATCGGACTACAAATAAGATTTTTGTGAATATCTCGATCCTTGCGCCATCTAGCGGCGATTTTTTTCATAGGTCGCTTTCTATTCTTGCATGTATTATGTGCACCAAATATGAGCCAAATCGGACCACAAATACGATTTTTTGAATATCTCGATCCTTGCGCCACCTAGCGGCGATTTTTTCATAGGTCGCTTTCTATTCTTGTATGTATTACGTGTTCCAAATATGAGCCAAATCAGACTACAACTATGATTTTTGTGAATATCTCGATCCTTGTGTTATCTAGCGACGATTTTTTTCATAGGTCGCTTTCTATTCTTGTATGTATTATGCGACCCAAATATGAGCCAAATCGGACTACAAATATGATTTTTGTGAATATCTCGATATTTGCAGCCAAATCGGACTACAAATACTATTTTTGTGAATATCTCGATACTTGCACCACCTAGCAGCGCTTTTTTCTCATAGGTCGCTTTCACTCTCGCATGTATTATGTGCACCAAATATGAGCCAAATCGGACCACAAATACGATTTTTTGAATATCTCGATCCTTGCGCCACCTAGCGGCGATTTTTTTCATAGGTCGCTTTCTATTCTTGTATGTATTACGTGTTCCAAATATGAGCCAAATCGGACCCCAAATACGATTTTTGTGAATATCTCGATCCTTGCGCCACCTAGCGGCAATTTTTTTCATAGGTCGCTTTCTATTCTTGTATGTATTATGTGTTCCAAATATGAGCCAAATCGGACCACAAATACGATTTTTTTGAATATCTCGATCCTTGCGCCACCTAGCGGCGATTTTTTTCATAGGTCGCCTTCTATTCTTGTATGTATTACGTGTTCCAAATATGACCTAAATCGGACTACAAATATGATTTTTGTGAATATCTCGATCCTTGTGTTATCTAGCGACGATTTTTTTCATAGGTCGCTTTCTATTCTTGTATGTATTATGCGACCCAAATATGAGCCAAATCGGACTACAAATATGATTTTTGTGAATATCTCGATATTTGCAGCCAAATCGGACTACAAATACTATTTTTGTGAATATCTCGATACTTGCACCACCTAGCAGCGCTTTTTTCTCATAGGTCGCTTTCACTCTCGCATGTATTATGTGCACCAAATATGAGCCAAATCGGACCACAAATACGATTTTTTGAATATCTCGATCCTTGCGCCACCTAGCGGCGATTTTTTTCATAGGTCGCTTTCTATTCTTGTATGTATTACGTGTTCCAAATATGAGCCAAATCGGACCCCAAATACGATTTTTGTGAATATCTCGATCCTTGCGCCACCTAGCGGCAATTTTTTTCATAGGTCGCTTTCTATTCTCGTATGTATTATGTGTTCCAAATATGAGCCAAATCGGACCACAAATACGATTTTTTTGAATATCTCGATCCTTGCGCCACCTAGCGGCGATTTTTTTTTCATAGGTCGCCTTCTATTCTTGTATGTATTACGTGTTCCAAATATGACCTAAATCGGACTACAAATATGATTTTTGTGAATATCTCGATCCTTGTGCCACCTAGCGGCGATTTTTTTTCATAGGTCGCTTTCTACCCTTGTATGTATTATGCGATCCAAATATGAGCCAAGTCTGACTACAAATATTATTTTTGTGAATATCTCGATATTTGCAGCCAAATCGGACTACAAGTACTATTTATGTGAATATCTCGATACTTGCACCACCTAGCAGCGATTTTTTCTCATAGGTCGCTTTCACTCTTGCATGTATTATGTGCACCAAATATGAGCCAAATCGGACCACAAATACGATTTTTTGAATATCTCGATCCTTGCGCCACCTAGCGGCGATTTTTTTCATTGGTCGCTTTCTATTCTTGTATGTATTACGTGTTCCAAATATGAGCCAAATCGGACCCCAAATACGATTTTTGTGAATATCTCGATCCTTGCGCCACCTAGCGGCGATTTTTTCATAGGTCGCTTTCTATTCTTGCATGTATTATGTGCACCAAATATAAACCAAATCGGACCACAAATACGATTTTTGTGAATATCTCGATCCTTGCGCCACCTAGCGGCGATTTTTTTCATACGGCACTTTCTATTCTTGCATGTATTATGTGCACCAAATATAAACCAAATCGGACCACAAATACGATTTTTTGAATTTCTCGATCCTTGCGCTACCTAGCGGCGATTTTTTTCATAGGTCGCTTTCTATTCTTGTATGTATTACGTGTTCCAAATATGAGCCAAATCGGACCCCAAATACGATTTTTGTGAATATCTCGATCCTTGCGCCACCTAGCGGCGATTTTTTTCATACGTCGCTTTCTATTCTTGCATGTATTATGTGCACCAAATATAAACCAAATCGGACCACAAATACGATTTTTTGAATTTCTCGATCCTTGCGCTACCTAGCGGCGATTTTTTTCATAGGTCACTTTCTATTCTTGTATGTATTACGTGTTCCAAATATGAGCCAAATCGGACTACAAATATGATTTTTGTGAATATCTCGATCCTTGTGCCACCTAGCGACGATTTTTTTTCATAGGTTGCTTTCTATTCTTGTATGTATTATGCGATCCAAATATGAGCCAAGTCGGACTACAAATATTATTTTTGTGAATATCTCGATATTTGCAGCCAAATCGGACTACAAATACTATTTTTGTGAATATCTCGATACTTGCAGCCAAATCGGACTACAAATACTATTTTTGTGAATATCTCGATACTTGCACCACCTAGCAGCGATTTTTTCTCATAGGTCGCTTTCACTCTTGCATGTATTATGTGCACCAAATATGAGCCAAATCGGACCACAAATACGATTTTTTGATTTTTGTGCCACCTAGCGGCGATTTTTTTTTCATAGGTCGCTTTCTATTCTTGTATGTATTATGCGATCCAAATATGAGCCAAGTCGGACTACAAATATTATTTTTGTGAATATCTCGATATTTGCAGCCAAATCAGACTACAAATACTATTTTTGTGAATATCTCGATACTTGCACCACTTTCTATTCTTGCATGTATTATGTGCACCATATATGAGCCAAATCAGACTACAAATATGATTTTTGGGAATATCTCGATCCTTGTGCCACCTAGTGGCGATTTTTTTCATAGGTCGCTTTCTATTCTTGTATGTATTACGTGTTCCAAATATGAGCCAAATCGGACTACAAATATGATTTTTGTGAATATCTCGATCCTTGTGCCACATAGCGGAGATTTTTTTTTCATAGGTCGCTTTCTACTCTTGTATGTATTATGCGATCCAAATATGAGCCAAGTCTGACTACAAATATTATTTTTGTGAATATCTCGATATTTGCAGCCAAATCGGACTACAAATACTATTTTTGTGAATATCTCGATCCTTGTGCCACCTAGCGACGATTTTTTTCATAGGTCGCTTTCTATTCTTGTATGTATTATGCGATCCAAATATGAGCCAAATCGGACTACAAATACTATTTTTGTGAATATCTCGATACTTGCACCACCTAGCAGCGATTTTTTGTCATATGTCGCTTTCTATTCTTGCATGTATTATGTGCACCAAATATTAGCCAAATCGGACCACAAATACGATTTTTTGATTTTTGTGCCACCTAGCGGCGATTTTTTTTCATAGGTCGCTTTCTATTCTTGTATGTATTATGCGATACAAATATGAGCCAAGTCGGACTACAAATATTATTTTTGTGAATATCTCGATATTTGCAGCCAAATCAGACTACAAATACTATTTTTGTGAATATCTCGATACTTGCACCACTTTCTATTCTTGCATGTATTATGTGCACCATATATGAGCCAAATCGGACTACAAATATGATTTTTGGGAATATCTCGATCCTTGTGCCACCTAGCGGCGATTTTTTTTCATAGGTCGCTTTCTATTCTTGTATGTATTATGCGATCCAAATATGAGCCAAGTCGGACTACAAATATTATTTTTGTGAATATCTCGATATTTGCAGCCAAATCAGACTACAAATACTATTTTTGTGAATACCTCGATACTTGCACCACCTAGCAGCGATTTTTTCTCATAGGTCGCTTTCCATTCTTGCATGTATTATATGCACCAAATATGAGCCAAATCGGACCACAAATACGATTTTTTGAATATCTCGATCCTTGCGCCACCTAGCGGCGATTTATTCATAGGTCGCTTTCTATTCTTGTGTGTATTACGTGTTCCAAATATGAGCCAAATCGGACCACAAATACGATTTTTGTGAATATCTCGATCCTTGCGCCACCTAGCGGCGATTTTTTCATAGGCCGCTTTCTATTCTTGCATGTATTATGTGCACCAAATATGAGCCAAATCGGACCACAAATACGATTTTTTGAATATCTCGATCCTTGCGCCACCTAGCGGCGATTTTTTCATAGGTCGCTTTCTATTCTTGTATGTATTACGTGTTCCAAATATGAGCCAAATCGGACCACAAATACGATTTTTGTGAATATCTCGATCATTGCGCCACCTAGCGGCGATTTTTTCATAGGTCGCTTTCTATTCTTGCATGTATTATGTGCACCAAATATGAGCCAAATCGGACCACAAATACGATTTTTTGATATCTCGATCCTTGCGCCACCTAGCGGCGATTTTTTTCATAGGTCGCTTTCTATTCTTGTATGTATTACGTGTTCCCAATATGAGCCAAATCGGACCACAAATAAGATTTTTGTGAATATCTCGATCCTTGCGCCACCTAGCGGCGATTTTTTTCATAGGTCGCTTTCTATTCTTGTATGTATTACTTGTTCCAAATATGAGCCAAATCGGACTACAACTCTGATTTTTGTGAATATCTCGATCCTTGTGCCACCTAGCGACGATTTTTTTCATAGGTCGCTTTCTATTCTTGTATGTATTATGCGACCCAAATATGAGCCAAATCGGACCACAAATTCGATTTTTGTGAATATCTCGACACTTGCACCACCTAGCAGCGATTTTTTCTCATAGGTCGCTTTCTATTCTTGTATGTATTACGTGTTCCAAATATGAGCCAAATCGGACCACAAATACGATTTTTGTGAATATCTCGATACTTGCACCACCTAGCAGCGATTTTTTCTCATAGGTCGCTTTCTATTCTTGAATGTATTATGTGCACCAAATATGAGCCAAATCGGACCACAAATACGATTTTTTGAATATCTCGATCCTTGCGCCACCTAGCGGCGATTTTTTCATAGGTCGCTTCTATTCTTGCATGTATTACGTGTTTCAAATATGAGCCAAATCGGACCACAAATACGATTTTTGTGAATATCTCGATCCTTGCGCCACCTAGCGGCGCTTTTTTCATAGGTCGCTTTCTATTCTTGCATGTATTATGTGCACCAAATATGAGCCAAATCGGACCACAAATACGATTTTTTGAATATCTCGATCCTTGCGCCACCTAGCGCCGATTTTTTTCATAGGTCGCTTTCTATTCTTGTATGTATTACGTGTTCCAAATATGAGCCAAATCGGACCACAAATACGATTTTTGTGAATATCTCGATCCTTGCGCCACCTAGCGGCGATTTTTTTCATAGGTCGCTTTCTATTCTTGTATGTATTACTTGTTCCAAATATGAGCCAAATCGGACTACAACTCTGATTTTTGTGAATATCTCGATCCTTGTGCCACCTAGCGACGATTTTTTTCATAGGTCGCTTTCTATTCTTGTATGTATTATGCGACCCAAATATGAGCCAAATCGGACTACAAATACGATTTTTGTGAATATCTCGACACTTGCACCACCTAGCAGCGATTTTTTCTCATAGGTCGCTTTCTATTCTCTTATGTATTATGTGTTCCAAATATGAGCCAAATCGGACCACAAATACGATTTTTGTGAATATCTCGATCCTTGCGCCACCTAGCGGCGATTTTTTCATAGGTCGCTTTCTATTCTTATATGTATTACGTGTTCCAAATATGAGCCAAATCGGACTACAAATATGATTTTTGTGAATATCTCGATCCTTGTGCCACCTAGCGGCGATTTTTTTCATAGGTCGCTTTCTATTCTTGTGTGTATTATGCGATCCAAATATGAGCCAAGTCGGACTACAAATATTATTTTTGTGAATATCTCGATCCTTGTGCCACCTAGCGGCGATTTTTTTTTCATAGGTCGCTTTCTATTCTTGTATGTATTATGCGATCTAAATATGAGACAAGTCGGACTACAAATATTATTTTTGTAAATATCTCGATATTTGCAGCCAAATCAGACTACAAATACTATTTTTGTGAATATCTCGATACTTGCACCACCTAGCAGCGAGTTTTTCTCATAGGTCGCTTTCTATTCTTGCATGTATTATGTGCACCAAATATGAGCCAAATCGGACCACAAATACGATTTTTTGAATATCTCGATCCTTGCGCCACCTAGCGGCGATTTTTTCATAGGTCGCTTCTATTCTTGCATGTATTACGTGTTTCAAATATGAGCCAAATCGGACCACAAATACGATTTTTGTGAATATCTCGATCCTTGCGCCACCTAGCGGCGCTTTTTTCATAGGTCGCTTTCTATTCTTGCATGTATTATGTGCACCAAATATGAGCCAAATCGGACCACAAATACGATTTTTTGAATATCTCGATCCTTGCGCCACCTAGCGCCGATTTTTTTCATAGGTCGCTTTCTATTCTTGTATGTATTACGTGTTCCAAATATGAGCCAAATCGGACCACAAATACGATTTTTGTGAATATCTCGATCCTTGCGCCACCTAGCGGCGATTTTTTTCATAGGTCGCTTTCTATTCTTGTATGTATTACTTGTTCCAAATATGAGCCAAATCGGACTACAACTCTGATTTTTGTGAATATCTCGATCCTTGTGCCACCTAGCGACGATTTTTTTCATAGGTCGCTTTCTATTCTTGTATGTATTATGCGACCCAAATATGAGCCAAATCGGACTACAAATACGATTTTTGTGAATATCTCGACACTTGCACCACCTAGCAGCGATTTTTTCTCATAGGTCGCTTTCTATTCTCTTATGTATTATGTGTTCCAAATATGAGCCAAATCGGACCACAAATACGATTTTTGTGAATATCTCGATCCTTGCGCCACCTAGCGGCGATTTTTTCATAGGTCGCTTTCTATTCTTATATGTATTACGTGTTCCAAATATGAGCCAAATCGGACTACAAATATGATTTTTGTGAATATCTCGATCCTTGTGCCACCTAGCGGCGATTTTTTTCATAGGTCGCTTTCTATTCTTGTGTGTATTATGCGATCCAAATATGAGCCAAGTCGGACTACAAATATTATTTTTGTGAATATCTCGATCCTTGTGCCACCTAGCGGCGATTTTTTTTTCATAGGTCGCTTTCTATTCTTGTATGTATTATGCGATCTAAATATGAGACAAGTCGGACTACAAATATTATTTTTGTAAATATCTCGATATTTGCAGCCAAATCAGACTACAAATACTATTTTTGTGAATATCTCGATACTTGCACCACCTAGCAGCGAGTTTTTCTCATAGGTCGCTTTCTATTCTTGCATGTATTATGTGCACCAAATATGAGCCAAATCGGACCACAAATACGATTTTTTGAATATCTCGATCCTTGCGCCACCTAGCGGCGATTTTTTCATAGGTCGCTTCTATTCTTGCATGTATTACGTGTTCCAAATATGAGCCAAATCGGACCACAAATATGATTTTTGTGAATATCTCGATCCATGCGCCACCTAGCGGCGATTTTTTCATAGCTCGCTTTCTATTCTTGCATGTATTATGTGCACCAAATATGAGCCAAATCGGACCACAAATACGATTTTTTTAATATCTCGATCCTTGCGCCACCTAGCGGCGATTTTTTCATAGGTCGCTTTCTATTCTTGTATGTATTACGTGTTCCAAATATGAGCCAAATCGGACCACAAATACGATTTTTATGAATATCTCGATCCTTGCGCCACCTAGCGGCGATTTTTTTCATAGGTCGCTTTCTATTCTTGCATGTATTATGTGCACCAAATATGAGCCAAATCGGACCACAAATACGATTTTTTGAATATCTCGATCCTTGCGCCACCTAGTGTCGATTTTTTTCATAGGTCGCTTTCTATTCTTGTATGTATTACGTGTTCCAAATATGAGCCAAATCGGACCACAAATACGATTTTTGTGAATATCTCGATCCTTGCGCCACCTAGCGGCGATTTTTTTTATAGGTCGCTTTCTATTCTTGTATGTATTACTTGTTCCAAATATGAGCCAAATCGGACTACAACTCTGATTTTTGTGAATATCTCGATCCTTGTGCCACCTAGCGACGATTTTTTTCATAGGTCGCTTTCTATTCTTGTATGTATTATGCGACCCAAATATGAGCCAAATCGGACTGCAAATACGATTTTTGTGAATATCTCGACACTTGCACCACCTAGCAGCGATTTTTTCTCATAGGTCGCTTTCTATTCTCTTATGTATTATGTGTTCCAAATATGAGCCAAATCGGACCACAAATACGATTTTTGTGAATATCTCGATCCTTGCGCCACCTAGCGGCGATTTTTTTCATAGGTCGCTTTCTATTCTTGTATGTATTACGTGTTCCAAATATGAGCCAAATCGGACTACAAATATGATTTTTGTGAATATCTCGATCCTTGTGCCACCTAGCGGCGATTTTTTCATAGGTCGCTTTCTATTCTTGTATGTATTATGCGATCCAAATATGAGCCAAGTCGGACTACAAATATTATTTTTGTGAATATCTCGATATTTGCAGCCAAATCAGACTACAAATACTATTTTTGTGAATACCTCGATACTTGCACCACCTAGCAGCGATTTTTTCTCATAGGTCGCTTTCCATTCTTGCATGTATTATATGCACCAAATATGATCCAAATCGGACCACAAATACGATTTTTTGAATATCTCGATCCTTGCGCCACCTAGCGGCGATTTATTCATAAGTCGCTTTCTATTCTTGTGTGTATTACGTGTTCCAAATATGAGCCAAATCGGACCACAAATACGATTTTTGTGAATATCTCGAACCTTGCGCCACCTAGCGGCGATTTTTTTCATAGGCCGCTTTCTATTCTTGCATGTATTATGTGCACCAAATATGAGCCAAATCGGACCACAAATACGATTTTTTGAATATCTCGATCCTTGCGCCACCTAGCGGCGATTTTTTCATAGGTCGCTTTCTATTCTTGTATGTATTACGTGTTCCAAGTATGAGCCAAATCGGACCACAAATACGATTTTTGTGAATATCTCGATCCTTGCGCCACCTAGCGGCGATTTTTTTCATAGGTCGCTTTCTATTCTTGCATGTATTATGTGCACCAAATATGAGCCAAATCGGACCACAAATACGATTTTTTGATATCTCGATCCTTGCGCCACCTAGCGGCGATTTTTTTCATAGGTCGCTTTCTATTCTTGTATGTATTACGTGTTCCCAATATGAGCCAAATCGGACCACAAATACGATTTTTGTGAATATCTCGATCCTTGCGCCACCTAGCGGCGATTTTTTTCATAGGTCGCTTTCTATTCTTGTATGTATTACGTGTTCCAAATATGAGCCAAATCGGACCACAAATACGATTTTTGTGAATATCTCGATACTTGCACCACCTAGCAGCGATTTTTTCTCATAGGTCGCTTTCTATTCTTGCATGTATTATGTGCACCAAATATGAGCCAAATCGGACCACAAATACGATTTTTTGAATATCTCGATCCTTGCGCCACCTAGCGGCGATTTTTTCATAGGTCGCTTCTATTCTTGCATGTATTACGTGTTTCAAATATGAGCCAAATCGGACTACAAATACGATTTTTGTGAATATCTCGATCCTTGCGCCACCTAGCGGCGCTTTTTTCATAGGTCGCTTTCTATTCTTGCATGTATTATGTGCACCAAATATGAGCCAAATCGGACCACAAATACGATTTTTTGAATATCTCGATCCTTGCGCCACCTAGCGCCGATTTTTTCCATAGGTCGCTTTCTATTCTTGTATGTTTTACGTGTTCCAAATATGAGCCAAATCGGACCACAAATACGATTTTTGTGAATATCTCGATCCTTGCGCCACCTAGCGGCGATTTTTTTCATAGGTCGCTTTCTATTCTTGTATGTATTACTTGTTCCAAATATGAGCCAAATCGGACTACAACTCTGATTTTTGTGAATATCTCGATCCTTGTGCCACCTAGCGACGATTTTTTTCATAGGTCGCTTTCTATTCTTGTATGTATTATGCGACCCAAATATGAGCCAAATCGGACTACAAATACGATTTTTGTGAATATCTCGACACTTGCACCACCTAGCAGCGATTTTTTCTCATAGGTCGCTTTCTATTCTCTTATGTATTATGTGTTCCAAATATGAGCCAAATCGGACCACAAATACGATTTTTGTGAATATCTCGATCCTTGCGCCACCTAGCGGCGATTTTTTCATAGGTCGCTTTCTATTCTTATATGTATTACGTGTTCCAAATATGAGCCAAATCGGACTACAAATATGATTTTTGTGAATATCTCGATCCTTGTGCCACCTAGCGGCGCTTTTTTTCATAGGTCGCTTTCTATTCTTGTATGTATTATGCGATCCAAATATGAGCCAAGTCGGACTACAAATATTATTTTTGTGAATATCTCGATCCTTGTGCCACCTAGCGGCGATTTTTTTTTCATAGGTCGCTTTCTATTCTTGTATGTATTATGCGATCTAAATATGAGCCAAGTCGGACTACAAATATTATTTTTGTAAATATCTCGATATTTGCAGCCAAATCAGACTACAAATACTATTTTTGTGAATATCTCGATACTTGCACCACCTAGCAGCGAGTTTTTCTCATAGGTCGCTTTCTATTCTTGCATGTATTATGTGCACCAAATATGAGCCAAATCGGACCACAAATACGATTTTTTGAATATCTCGATCCTTGCGCCACCTAGCGGCGATTTTTTCATAGGTCGCTTCTATTCTTGCATGTATTACGTGTTCCAAATATGAGCCAAATCGGACCACAAATACGATTTTTGTGAATATCTCGATCCTTGCGCCACCTAGCGGCGATTTTTTCATAGCTCGCTTTCTATTCTTGCATGTATTATGTGCACCAAATATGAGCCAAATCGGACCACAAATACGATTTTTTTAATATCTCGATCCTTGCGCCACCTAGCGGCGATTTTTTCATAGGTCGCTTTCTATTCTTGTATGTATTACGTGTTCCAAATATGAGCCAAATCTGACCACAAATACGATTTTTATGAATATCTCGATCCTTGCGCCACCTAGCGGCGATTTTTTTTATAGGTCGCTTTCTATTCTTGTATGTATTACTTGTTCCAAATATGAGCCAAATCGGACTACAACTCTGATTTTTGTGAATATCTCGATCCTTGTGCCACCTAGCGACGATTTTTTTCATAGGTCGCTTTCTATTTTTGTATGTATTATGCGACCCAAATATGAGCCAAATCGGACTGCAAATACGATTTTTGTGAATATCTCGACACTTGCACCACCTAGCAGCGATTTTTTCTCATAGGTCGCTTTCTATTCTCTTATGTATTATGTGTTCCAAATATGAGCCAAATCTGACCACAAATACGATTTTTGTGAATATCTCGATCCTTGCGCCACCTAGCGGCGATTTTTTTCATAGGTCGCTTTCTATTCTTGTATGTATTACGTGTTCCAAATATGAGCCAAATCGGACTACAAATATGATTTTTGTGAATATCTCGATCCTTGTGCCACCTAGCGGCGATTTTTTCATAGGTCGCTTTCTATTCTTGTATGTATTATGCGATCCAAATATGAGCCAAGTCGGACTACAAATATTATTTTTGTGAATATCTCGATCCTTGTGCCACCTAGCGGCGATTTTTTTTCATAGGTCGCTTTCTATTCTTGTATGTATTATGCGATCTAAATATGAGCCAAGTCAGACTACAAATATTATTTTTGTAAATATCTCGATATTTGCAGCCAAATCAGACTACAAATACTATTTTTGTGAATATCTCGATACTTGCACCACCTAGCAGCGATTTTTTCTCATAGGTCGCTTTCTATTCTTGCATGTATTATGTGCACCAAATATGAGCCAAATCGGACCACAAATACGATTTTTTGAATATCTCGATCCTTGCGCCACCTAGCGGCGATTTTTTCATAGGTCGCTTCTATTCTTGCATGTATTACGTGTTCCAAATATGAGCCAAATCGGACCACAAATACGATTTTTGTGAATATCTCGATCCTTGCGCCACCTAGCGGCGATTTTTTTCATAGGTCGCTTTTTATTCTTGCATGTATTATGTGCACCAAATATGAGCCAAATCGGACCACAAATACGATTTTTTGAATATCTCGATCCTTGCGCCACCTAGCGGCAATTTTTTTCATAGGTCGCTTTCTATACTTGCATGTATTATGTGTTCCAAATATGAGCCAAATCCGACCACAAATACGATTTTTTGAATATATCGATCCTTGCGCCACCTAGCGGCGATTTTTTTCATAGGTCGCTTTCTATTCTTGTATGTATTACGTGTTCCAAATATGAGCCAAATCGGACCCCAAATACGATTTTTGTGAATATCTCGATCCTTGCGCCACCTAGCGGCGATTTTTTCATAGGTCGCTTTCTATTCTTGCATGTATTATGTGCACCAAATATAAACCAAATCGGACCACAAATACGATTTTTGTGAATATCTCGATCCTTGCGCCACCTAGCGGCGATTTTTTTCATACGTCACTTTCTATTCTTGCATGTATTATGTGCACCAAATATAAACCAAATCGGACCACAAATACGATTTTTTGAATTTCTCGATCCTTGCGCTACCTAGCGGCGATTTTTTTCATAGGTCGCTTTCTATTCTTGTATGTATTACGTGTTCCAAATATGAGCCAAATCGGACCCCAAATACGATTTTTGTGAATATCTCGATCCTTGCGCCACCTAGCGGCGATTTTTTTCATACGTCGCTTTCTATTCTTGCATGTATTATGTGCACCAAATATAAACCAAATCGGACCACAAATACGATTTTTTGAATTTCTCGATCCTTGCGCTACCTAGCGGCGATTTTTTTCATAGGTCACTTTCTATTCTTGTATGTATTACGTGTTCCAAATATGAGCCAAATCGGACTACAAATATGATTTTTGTGAATATCTCGATCCTTGTGCCACCTAGCGACGATTTTTTTTCATAGGTTGCTTTCTATTCTTGTATGTATTATGCGATCCAAATATGAGCCAAGTCGGACTACAAATATTATTTTTGTGAATATCTCGATATTTGCAGCCAAATCGGACTACAAATACTATTTTTGTGAATATCTCGATACTTGCAGCCAAATCGGACTACAAATACTATTTTTGTGAATATCTCGATACTTGCACCACCTAGCAGCGATTTTTTCTCATAGGTCGCTTTCACTCTTGCATGTATTATGTGCACCAAATATGAGCCAAATCGGACCACAAATACGATTTTTTGATTTTTGTGCCACCTAGCGGCGATTTTTTTTTCATAGGTCGCTTTCTATTCTTGTATGTATTATGCGATCCAAATATGAGCCAAGTCGGACTACAAATATTATTTTTGTGAATATCTCGATATTTGCAGCCAAATCAGACTACAAATACTATTTTTGTGAATATCTCGATACTTGCACCACTTTCTATTCTTGCATGTATTATGTGCACCATATATGAGCCAAATCAGACTACAAATATGATTTTTGGGAATATCTCGATCCTTGTGCCACCTAGTGGCGATTTTTTTCATAGGTCGCTTTCTATTCTTGTATGTATTACGTGTTCCAAATATGAGCCAAATCGGACTACAAATATGATTTTTGTGAATATCTCGATCCTTGTGCCACATAGCGGAGATTTTTTTTTCATAGGTCGCTTTCTACTTTTGTATGTATTATGCGATCCAAATATGAGCCAAGTCTGACTACAAATATTATTTTTGTGAATATCTCGATATTTGCAGCCAAATCGGACTACAAATACTATTTTTGTGAATATCTCGATCCTTGTGCCACCTAGCGACGATTTTTTTCATAGGTCGCTTTCTATTCTTGTATGTATTATGCGATCCAAATATGAGCCAAATCGGACTACAAATACTATTTTTGTGAATATCTCGATACTTGCACCACCTAGCAGCGATTTTTTGTCATATGTCGCTTTCTATTCTTGCATGTATTATGTGCACCAAATATTAGCCAAATCGGACCACAAATACGATTTTTTGATTTTTGTGCCACCTAGCGGCGATTTTTTTTCATAGGTCGCTTTCTATTCTTGTATGTATTATGCGATACAAATATGAGCCAAGTCGGACTACAAATATTATTTTTGTGAATATCTCGATATTTGCAGCCAAATCAGACTACAAATACTATTTTTGTGAATATCTCGATACTTGCACCACTTTCTATTCTTGCATGTATTATGTGCACCATATATGAGCCAAATCGGACTACAAATATGATTTTTGGGAATATCTCGATCCTTGTGCCACCTAGCGGCGATTTTTTTTCATAGGTCGCTTTCTATTCTTGTATGTATTATGCGATCCAAATATGAGCCAAGTCGGACTACAAATATTATTTTTGTGAATATCTCGATATTTGCAGCCAAATCAGACTACAAATACTATTTTTGTGAATACCTCGATACTTGCACCACCTAGCAGCGATTTTTTCTCATAGGTCGCTTTCCATTCTTGCATGTATTATATGCACCAAATATGAGCCAAATCGGACCACAAATACGATTTTTTGAATATCTCGATCCTTGCGCCACCTAGCGGCGATTTATTCATAGGTCGCTTTCTATTCTTGTGTGTATTACGTGTTCCAAATATGAGCCAAATCGGACCACAAATACGATTTTTGTGAATATCTCGATCCTTGCGCCACCTAGCGGCGATTTTTTCATAGGCCGCTTTCTATTCTTGCATGTATTATGTGCACCAAATATGAGCCAAATCGGACCACAAATACGATTTTTTGAATATCTCGATCCTTGCGCCACCTAGCGGCGATTTTTTCATAGGTCGCTTTCTATTCTTGTATGTATTACGTGTTCCAAATATGAGCCAAATCGGACCACAAATACGATTTTTGTGAATATCTCGATCATTGCGCCACCTAGCGGCGATTTTTTTCATAGGTCGCTTTCTATTCTTGCATGTATTATGTGCACCAAATATGAGCCAAATCGGACCACAAATACGATTTTTTGATATCTCGATCCTTGCGCCACCTAGCGGCGATTTTTTTCATAGGTCGCTTTCTATTCTTGTATGTATTACGTGTTCCCAATATGAGCCAAATCGGACCACAAATACGATTTTTGTGAATATCTCGATCCTTGCGCCACCTAGCGGCGATTTTTTTCATAGGTCGCTTTCTATTCTTGTATGTATTACTTGTTCCAAATATGAGCCAAATCGGACTACAACTCTGATTTTTGTGAATATCTCGATTCTTGTGCCACCTAGCGACGATTTTTTTCATAGGTCGCTTTCTATTCTTGTATGTATTATGCGACCCAAATATGAGCCAAATCGGACCACAAATTCGATTTTTGTGAATATCTCGACACTTGCACCACCTAGCAGCGATTTTTTCTCATAGGTCGCTTTCTATTCTTGTATGTATTACGTGTTCCAAATATGAGCCAAATCGGACCACAAATACGATTTTTGTGAATATCTCGATACTTGCACCACCTAGCAGCGATTTTTTCTCATAGGTCGCTTTCTATTCTTGCATGTATTATGTGCACCAAATATGAGCCAAATCGGACCACAAATACGATTTTTTGAATATCTCGATCCTTGCGCCACCTAGCGGCGATTTTTTCATAGGTCGCTTCTATTCTTGCATGTATTACGTGTTTCAAATATGAGCCAAATCGGACCACAAATACGATTTTTGTGAATATCTCGATCCTTGCGCCACCTAGCGGCGCTTTTTTCATAGGTCGCTTTCTATTCTTGCATGTATTATGTGCACCAAATATGAGCCAAATCGGACCACAAATACGATTTTTTGAATATCTCGATCCTTGCGCCACCTAGCGCCGATTTTTTTCATAGGTCGCTTTCTATTCTTGTATGTATTACATGTTCCAAATATGAGCCAAATCGGACCACAAATACGATTTTTGTTAATATCTCGATCCTTGCGCCACCTAGCGGCGATTTTTTTCATAGGTCGCTTTCTATTCTTGTATGTATTACTTGTTCCAAATATGAGCCAAATCGGACTACAACTCTGATTTTTGTGAATATCTCGATCCTTGTGCCACCTAGCGACGATTTTTTTCATAGGTCGCTTTCTATTCTTGTATGTATTATGCGACCCAAATATGAGCCAAATCGGACTACAAATACGATTTTTGTGAATATCTCGACACTTGCACCACCTAGCAGCGATTTTTTCTCATAGGTCGCTTTCTATTCTCTTATGTATTATGTGTTCCAAATATGAGCCAAATCGGACCACAAATACGATTTTTGTGAATATCTCGATCCTTGCGCCACCTAGCGGCGATTTTTTCATAGGTCGCTTTCTATTCTTATATGTATTACGTGTTCCAAATATGAGCCAAATCGGACTACAAATATGATTTTTGTGAATATCTCGATCCTTGTGCCACCTAGCGGCGATTTTTTTCATAGGTCGCTTTCTATTCTTGTGTGTATTATGCGATCCAAATATGAGCCAAGTCGGACTACAAATATTATTTTTGTGAATATCTCGATCCTTGTGCCACCTAGCGGCGATTTTTTTTTCATAGGTCGCTTTCTATTCTTGTATGTATTATGCGATCTAAATATGAGACAAGTCGGACTACAAATATTATTTTTGTAAATATCTCGATATTTGCAGCCAAATCAGACTACAAATACTATTTTTGTGAATATCTCGATACTTGCACCACCTAGCAGCGAGTTTTTCTCATAGGTCGCTTTCTATTCTTGCATGTATTATGTGCACCAAATATGAGCCAAATCGGACCACAAATACGATTTTTTGAATATCTCGATCCTTGCGCCACCTAGCGGCGATTTTTTCATAGGTCGCTTCTATTCTTGCATGTATTACGTGTTCCAAATATGAGCCAAATCGGACCACAAATACGATTTTTGTGAATATCTCGATCCTTGCGCCACCTAGCGGCGATTTTTTCATAGCTCGCTTTCTATTCTTGCATGTATTATGTGCACCAAATATGAGCCAAATCGGACCACAAATACGATTTTTTTAATATCTCGATCCTTGCGCCACCTAGCGGCGATTTTTTCATAGGTCGCTTTCTATTCTTGTATGTATTACGTGTTCCAAATATGAGCCAAATCGGACCACAAATACGATTTTTATGAATATCTCGATCCTTGCGCCACCTAGCGGCGATTTTTTTCATAGGTCGCTTTCTATTCTTGCATGTATTATGTGCACCAAATATGAGCCAAATCGGACCACAAATACGATTTTTTGAATATCTCGATCCTTGCGCCACCTAGTGTCGATTTTTTTCATAGGTCGCTTTCTATTCTTGTATGTATTACGTGTTCCAAATATGAGCCAAATCGGACCACAAATACGATTTTTGTGAATATCTCGATCCTTGCGCCACCTAGCGGCGATTTTTTTTATAGGTCGCTTTCTATTCTTGTATGTATTACTTGTTCCAAATATGAGCCAAATCGGACTACAACTCTGATTTTTGTGAATATCTCGATCCTTGTGCCACCTAGCGACGATTTTTTTCATAGGTCGCTTTCTATTCTTGTATGTATTATGCGACCCAAATATGAGCCAAATCGGACTGCAAATACGATTTTTGTGAATATCTCGACACTTGCACCACCTAGCAGCGATTTTTTCTCATAGGTCGCTTTCTATTCTCTTATGTATTATGTGTTCCAAATATGAGCCAAATCGGACCACAAATACGATTTTTGTGAATATCTCGATCCTTGCGCCACCTAGCGGCGATTTTTTTCATAGGTCGCTTTCTATTCTTGTATGTATTACGTGTTCCAAATATGAGCCAAATCGGACTACAAATATGATTTTTGTGAATATCTCGATCCTTGTGCCACCTAGCGGCGATTTTTTCATAGGTCGCTTTCTATTCTTGTATGTATTATGCGATCCAAATATGAGCCAAGTCGGACTACAAATATTATTTTTGTGAATATCTCGATATTTGCAGCCAAATCAGACTACAAATATTATTTTTGTGAATACCTCGATACTTGCACCACCTAGCAGCGATTTTTTCTCATAGGTCGCTTTCCATTCTTGCATGTATTATATGCACCAAATATGAGCCAAATCGGACCACAAATACGATTTTTTGAATATCTCGATCCTTGCGCCACCTAGCGGCGATTTATTCATAAGTCGCTTTCTATTCTTGTGTGTATTACGTGTTCCAAATATGAGCCAAATCGGACCACAAATACGATTTTTGTGAATATCTCGATCCTTGCGCCACCTAGCGGCGATTTTTTTCATAGGCCGCTTTCTATTCTTGCATGTATTATGTGCACCAAATATGAGCCAAATCGGACCACAAATACGATTTTTTGAATATCTCGATCCTTGCGCCACCTAGCGGCGATTTTTTCATAGGTCGCTTTCTATTCTTGTATGTATTACGTGTTCCAAGTATGAGCCAAATCGGACCACAAATACGATTTTTGTGAATATCTCGATCCTTGCGCCACCTAGCGGCGATTTTTTTCATAGGTCGCTTTCTATTCTTGCATGTATTATGTGCACCAAATATGAGCCAAATCGGACCACAAATACGATTTTTTGATATCTCGATCCTTGCGCCACCTAGCGGCGATTTTTTTCATAGGTCGCTTTCTATTCTTGTATGTATTACGTGTTCCCAATATGAGCCAAATCGGACCACAAATACGATTTTTGTGAATATCTCGATCCTTGCGCCACCTAGCGGCGATTTTTTTCATAGGTCGCTTTCTATTCTTGTATGTATTACTTGTTCCAAATATGAGCCAAATCGGACTACAACTCTGATTTTTGTGAATATCTCGATCCTTGTGCCACCTAGCGACGATTTTTTTCATAGGTCGCTTTCTATTCTTGTATGTATTATGCGACCCAAATATGAGCCAAATCGGACCACAAATTCGATTTTTGTGAATATCTCGACACTTGCACCACCTAGCAGCGATTTTTTCTCATAGGTCGCTTTCTATTCTTGTATGTATTACGTGTTCCAAATATGAGCCAAATCGGACCACAAATACGATTTTTGTGAATATCTCGATACTTGCACCACCTAGCAGCGATTTTTTCTCATAGGTCGCTTTCTATTCTTGCATGTATTATGTGCACCAAATATGAGCCAAATCGGACCACAAATACGATTTTTTGAATATCTCGATCCTTGCGCCACCTAGCGGCGATTTTTTCATAGGTCGCTTCTATTCTTGCATGTATTACGTGTTTCAAATATGAGCCAAATCGGACCACAAATACGATTTTTGTGAATATCTCGATCCTTGCGCCACCTAGCGGCGCTTTTTTCATAGGTCGCTTTCTATTCTTGCATGTATTATGTGCACCAAATATGAGCCAAATCGGACCACAAATACGATTTTTTGAATATCTCGATCCTTGCGCCACCTAGCGCCGATTTTTTCCATAGGTCGCTTTCTATTCTTGTATGTTTTACGTGTTCCAAATATGAGCCAAATCGGACCACAAATACGATTTTTGTGAATATCTCGATCCTTGCGCCACCTAGCGGCGATTTTTTTCATAGGTCGCTTTCTATTCTTGTATGTATTACTTGTTCCAAATATGAGCCAAATCGGACTACAACTCTGATTTTTGTGAATATCTCGATCCTTGTGCCACCTAGCGACGATTTTTTTCATAGGTCGCTTTCTATTCTTGTATGTATTATGCGACCCAAATATGAGCCAAATCGGACTACAAATACGATTTTTGTGAATATCTCGACACTTGCACCACCTAGCAGCGATTTTTTCTCATAGGTCGCTTTCTATTCTCTTATGTATTATGTGTTCCAAATATGAGCCAAATCGGACCACAAATACGATTTTTGTGAATATCTCGATCCTTGCGCCACCTAGCGGCGATTTTTTCATAGGTCGCTTTCTATTCTTATATGTATTACGTGTTCCAAATATGAGCCAAATCGGACTACAAATATGATTTTTGTGAATATCTCGATCCTTGTGCCACCTAGCGGCGCTTTTTTTCATAGGTCGCTTTCTATTCTTGTATGTATTATGCGATCCAAATATGAGCCAAGTCGGACTACAAATATTATTTTTGTGAATATCTCGATCCTTGTGCCACCTAGCGGCGATTTTTTTTTTATAGGTCGCTTTCTATTCTTGTATGTATTATGCGATCTAAATATGAGCCAAGTCGGACTACAAATATTATTTTTGTAAATATCTCGATATTTGCAGCCAAATCAGACTACAAATACTATTTTTGTGAATATCTCGATACTTGCACCACCTAGCAGCGAGTTTTTCTCATAGGTCGCTTTCTATTCTTGCATGTATTATGTGCACCAAATATGAGCCAAATCGGACCACAAATACGATTTTTTGAATATCTCGATCCTTGCGCCACCTAGCGGCGATTTTTTCATAGGTCGCTTCTATTCTTGCATGTATTACGTGTTCCAAATATGAGCCAAATCGGACCACAAATACGATTTTTGTGAATATCTCGATCCTTGCGCCACCTAGCGGCGATTTTTTCATAGCTCGCTTTCTATTCTTGCATGTATTATGTGCACCAAATATGAGCCAAATCGGACCACAAATACGATTTTTTTAATATCTCGATCCTTGCGCCACCTAGCGGCGATTTTTTCATAGGTCGCTTTCTATCCTTGTATGTATTACGTGTTCCAAATATGAGCCAAATCGGACCACAAATACGATTTTTATGAATATCTCGATCCTTGCGCCACCTAGCGGCGATTTTTTTTATAGGTCGCTTTCTATTCTTGTATGTATTACTTGTTCCAAATATGAGCCAAATCGGACTACAACTCTGATTTTTGTGAATATCTCGATCCTTGTGCCACCTAGCGACGATTTTTTTCATAGGTCGCTTTCTATTTTTGTATGTATTATGCGACCCAAATATGAGCCAAATCGGACTGCAAATACGATTTTTGTGAATATCTCGACACTTGCACCACCTAGCAGCGATTTTTTCTCATAGGTCGCTTTCTATTCTCTTATGTATTATGTGTTCCAAATATGAGCCAAATCGGACCACAAATACGATTTTTGTGAATATCTCGATCCTTGCGCCACCTAGCGGCGATTTTTTTCATAGGTCGCTTTCTATTCTTGTATGTATTACGTGTTCCAAATATGAGCCAAATCGGACTACAAATATGATTTTTGTGAATATCTCGATCCTTGTGCCACCTAGCGGCGATTTTTTCATAGGTCGCTTTCTATTCTTGTATGTATTATGCGATCCAAATATGAGCCAAGTCGGACTACAAATATTATTTTTGTGAATATCTCGATCCTTGTGCCACCTAGCGGCGATTTTTTTTCATAGGTCGCTTTCTATTCTTGTATGTATTATGCGATCTAAATATGAGCCAAGTCAGACTACAAATATTATTTTTGTAAATATCTCGATATTTGCAGCCAAATCAGACTACAAATACTATTTTTGTGAATATCTCGATACTTGCACCACCTAGCAGCGATTTTTTCTCATAGGTCGCTTTCTATTCTTGCATGTATTATGTGCACCAAATATGAGCCAAATCGGACCACAAATACGATTTTTTGAATATCTCGATCCTTGCGCCACCTAGCGGCGATTTTTTCATAGGTCGCTTCTATTCTTGCATGTATTGCGTGTTCCAAATATGAGCCAAATCGGACCACAAATACGATTTTTGTGAATATCTCGATCCTTGCGCCACCTAGCGGCGATTTTTTTCATAGGTCGCTTTTTATTCTTGCATGTATTATGTGCACCAAATATGAGCCAAATCGGACCACAAATACGATTTTTTGAATATCTCGATCCTTGCGCCACCTAGCGGCAATTTTTTTCATAGGTCGCTTTCTATACTTGCATGTATTATGTGTTCCAAATATGAGCCAAATCCGACCACAAATACGATTTTTTGAATATATCGATCCTTGCGCCACCTAGCGGCGATTTTTTTCATAGGTCGCTTTCTATTCTTGTATGTATTACGTGTTCCAAATATGAGCCAAATCGTACCACAAATAGGATTTTTGTGAATATCTCGATCCTTGCACCACCTAGCGGCGATTTTTTTTTCACATGTGCTTGCTATTCTTGTATGTATTATGTGTTTCAAATATAAGCCGAATCGGACTACAAATAAGATTTTTGTGAATATTTCGATCCTTGCGCCACCTAGCGGCGATTTTTTTCATAGGTCGCTTTCTATTCTTGTATGTATTACGTGTTCCAAATATGAGCCAAATCGGACCACAAATACGATTTTTGTAAATATCTCGATCCTTGCGCCACCTAGCGGCGATTTTTTTCATAGGTCGCTTTCTATTCTTGTATGTATTACGTATCCAAATATGAGCCAAATCGGACCACAAATACGATTTTTGTGAATATCTCGATACTTGCACCACCTAGCAGCGATTTTTTCATAGGTCGCTTTCTATTCTTGTATGTATTACGTGTTCCAAATATGAGCCAAATCGGACCACAAATACGATTTTTGTGAATATCTCGATCCTTGCGCCACCTAGCGGCGATTTTTTTCATAGGTCGCTTTCTATTCTTGCATGTATTATGTGTTCCAAATATGAGCCAAATCCGACCACAAATACGATTTTTTGAATATCTCGATCCTTGCGCCACCTAGCGGCGATTTTTTTCATAGGTCGCTTTCTATTCTTGTATGTATTACGTGTTCCAAATATGAGCCAAATCGTATCACAAATACGATTTTTGTGAATATCTCGATCCTTGCACCACCTAGCGGCGATTTTTTTCACATGTGCTTGCTATTCTTGTATGTATTATGTGTTTCAAATATAAGCCGAATCGGACTACAAATAAGATTTTTGTGAATATCTCGATCCTTGCGCCACCTAGCGGCGATTTTTTTCATAGGTCGCTTTCTATTCTTGCATGTATTATGTGCACCAAATATGAGCCAAATCGGACCACAAATACGATTTTTTGAATATCTCGATCCTTGCGCCACCTAGCGGCGATTTTTTCATAGGTCGCTTTCTATTCTTGTATGTATTACGTGTTCCAAATATGAGCCAAATCGGACCACAAATACGATTTTTGTGAATATCTCGATCCTTGCGCCACCTAGCGGCGATTTTTTTCATAGGTCGCTTTCTATTCTTGCATGTATTATGTGCACCAAATATGAGCCAAATCGGACCACAAATACGATTTTTTGAATATCTCGATCCTTGCGCCACCTAGCGGCGATTTTTTTCATAGGTCGCTTTCTATTCTTGTATGTATTACGTGTTCCAAATATGAGCCAAATCGGACCACAAATACGATTTTTGTGAATATCTCGATCCTTGCGCCACCTAGCGGCGATTTTTTTCATAGGTCGCTTTCTATTCTTGTATGTATTACTTGTTCCAAATATGAGCCAAATCGGACTACAACTCTGATTTTTGTGAATATCTCGATCCTTGTGCCACCTAGCGACGATTTTTTTCACATGTGCTTGCTATTCTTGTATGTATTATGTGTTTCAAATATAAGCCGAATCGGACTACAAATAAGATTTTTGTGAATATTTCGATCCTTGCGCCACCTAGCGGCGATTTTTTTCATAGGTCGCTTTCTATTCTTGTATGTATTACGTGTTCCAAATATGAGCCAAATCGGACCACAAATACGATTTTTGTAAATATCTCGATCCTTGCGCCACCTAGCGGCGATTTTTTTCATAGGTCGCTTTCTATTCTTGTATGTATTACGTGTCCAAATATGAGCCAAATCGGACCACAAATATGATTTTTGTGAATATCTCGATCCTTGCGCCACCTAGCGGCGATTTTTTTCATAGGTCGCTTTCTATTCTTGTATGTATTACGTGTTCCAAATATGAGCCAAATCGGACTACAAATATGATTTTTGTGAATATCTCGATCCTTGTGCCACCTAGCGGCGATTTTTTCATAGGTCGCTTTCTATTCTTGTATGTATTATGCGATCCAAATATGAGCCAAGTCGTACTACAAATATTATTTTTGTGAATATCTCGATCCTTGTGCCACCTAGCGGCGATTTTTTTTCATAGGTCGCTTTCTATTCTTGTATGTATTATCCGATCTAAATATGAGCCAAGTCGGACTACAAATATTATTTTTGTAAATATCTCGATATTTGCAGCCAAATCAGACTACAAATACTATTTTTGTGAATATCTCGATACTTGCACCACCTAGCAGCGATTTTTCTCATAGGTCGCTTTCTATTCTTGCATGTATTATGTGCACCAAATATGAGCCAAATCGGACCACAAATACGATTTTTTGAATATCTCGATCCTTGCACCACCTAGCGGCGATTTTTTTTCACATGTGCTTGCTATTCTTGTATGTATTATGTGTTTCAAATATAAGCCGAATCGGACTACAAATATGATTTTTGTGAATATCTCGATCCTTGTGCCACCTAGCGGCGATTTTTTCATAGGTCGCTTTCTATTCTTGTATGTATTATGCGATCCAAATATGAGCCAAGTCGGACTACAAATATTATTTTTGTGAATATCTCGATCCTTGTGCCACCTAGCGGCGATTTTTTTTCATAGGTCGCTTTCTATTCTTGTATGTATTATGCGATCTAAATATGAGCCAAGTCGGAGTACAAATATTATTTTTGTAAATATCTCGATATTTGCAGCCAAATCAGACTACAAATACTATTTTTGTGAATATCTCGATACTTGCACCACCTAGCAGCGATTTTTTCATAGGTCGCTTCTATTCTTGCATGTATTACGTGTTCCAAATATGAGCCAAATCGGACCTCAAATACGATTTTTGTGAATATCTCGATCCTTGCGCCACCTAGCGGCGATTTTTTTCATAGGTCGCTTTCTATTCTTGCATGTATTATGTGCACCAAATATGAGCCAAATCGGACCACAAATACGATTTTTTGAATATCTCGATCCTTGCGCCACCTAGCGGCGATTTTTTTCATAGGTCGCTTTCTATACTTGCATGTATTATGTGTTCCAAATATGAGCCAAATCTCGATCCTTGCGCCACCTAGCGGCGATTTTTTTCACATGTGCTTGCTATTCTTGTATGTATTATGTGTTTCAAATATAAGCCGAATCGGACTACAAATATGATTTTTGTGAATATCTCGATCCTTGTGCTACCTAGCGGCGATTTTTTCATAGGTCGCTTTCTATTCTTGTATGTATTATGCGATCCAAATATGAGCCAAGTCGGACTACAAATATTATTTTTGTGAATATCTCGATCCTTGTGCCACCTAGCGGCGATTTTTTTTCATAGGTCGCTTTCTATTCTTGTATGTATTATGCGATCTAAATATGAGCCAAGTCGGACTACAAATATTATTTTTGTAAATATCTCGATATTTGCAGCCAAATCAGACTACAAATACTATTTTTGTGAATATCTCGATCCTTGCACCACCTAGCGGCGATTTTTTTCACATGTGCTTGCTATTCTTGTATGTATTATGTGTTTCAAATATAAGCCGAATCGGACTACAAATAAGATTTTTGTGAATATCTCGATCCTTGCGCCACCTAGCGGCGATTTTTTTCATAGGTCGCTTTCTATTCTTGCATGTATTATGTGCACCAAATATGAGCCAAATCGGACCACAAATACGATTTTTTGAATATCTCGATCCTTGCACCACCTAGCGGCGATTTTTTTTCACGTGTGCTTGCTATTCTTGTATGTATTATGTGTTTCAAATATAAGCCGAATCGGACTACAAATATGATTTTTGTGAATATCTCGATCCTTGTGCCACCTAGCGGCGATTTTTTCATAGGTCGCTTTCTATTCTTGTATGTATTATGCGATCCAAATATGAGCCAAGTCGGACTACAAATATTATTTTTGTGAATATCTCGATCCTTGTGCCACCTAGCGGCGATTTTTTTTCATAGGTCGCTTTCTATTCTTGTATGTATTATGCGATCTAAATATGAGCCAAGTCGGACTACAAATATTATTTTTGTAAATATCTCGATATTTGCAGCCAAATCAGACTACAAATACTATTTTTGTGAATATCTCGATCCTTGCACCACCTAGCGGCGATTTTTTTCACATGTGCTTGCTATTCTTGTATGTATTATGTGTTTCAAATATAAGCCGAATCGGACTACAAATAAGATTTTTGTGAATATCTCGATCCTTGCGCCACCTAGCGGCGATTTTTTTCATAGGTCGCTTTCTATTCTTGCATGTATTATGTGCACCAAATATGAGCCAAATCGGACCACAAATACGATTTTTTGAATATCTCGATCCTTGCGCCACCTAGCGGCGATTTTTTCATAGGTCGCTTTCTATTCTTGTATGTATTACGTGTTCCAAATATGAGCCAAATCGGACCACAAATACGATTTTTGTGAATATCTCGATCCTTGCGCCACCTAGCGGCGATTTTTTTCATAGGTCGCTTTCTATTCTTGCATGTATTATGTGCACCAAATATGAGCCAAATCGGACCACAAATACGATTTTTTGAATATCTCGATCCTTGCGCCACCTAGCGGCGATTTTTTTCATAGGTCGCTTTCTATTCTTGTATGTATTACGTGTTCCAAATATGAGCCAAATCGGACCACAAATACGATTTTTGTGAATATCTCGATCCTTGCGCCACCTAGCGGCGATTTTTTTCATAGGTCGCTTTCTATTCTTGTATGTATTACTTGTTCCAAATATGAGCCAAATCGGACTACAACTCTGATTTTTGTGAATATCTCGATCCTTGTGCCACCTAGCGACGATTTTTTTCATAGGTCGCTTTCTATTCTTGTATGTATTATGCGACCCAAATATGAGCCAAATCGGACTACAAATACGATTTTTGTGAATATCTCGACACTTGCACCACCTAGCAGCGATTTTTTCTCATAGGTCGCTTTCTATTCTCTTATGTATTATGTGTTCCAAATATGAGCCAAATCGGACCACAAATACGATTTTTGTGAATATCTCGATCCTTGCGCCACCTAGCGGCGATTTTTTCATAGGTTGCTTTCTATTCTTGTATGTATTACGTGTTCCAAATATGAGCCAAATCGGACTACAAATATGATTTTTGTGAATATCTCGATCCTTGTGCCACCTAGCGGCGATTTTTTTCATAGGTCGCTTTCTATTCTTGTATGTATTATGCGATCCAAATATGAGCCAAGTCGGACTACAAATATTATTTTTGTGAATATCTCGATCCTTGTGCCACCTAGCGGCGATTTTTTTTCATAGGTCGCTTTCTATTCTTGTATGTATTATGCGATCTAAATATGAGCCAAGTCGGACTACAAATATTATTTTTGTAAATATCTCGATATTTTCAGCCAAATCAGACTACAAATACTATTTTTGTGAATATCTCGATACTTGCACCACCTAGCAGCGAGTTTTTCTCATAGGTCGCTTTCTATTCTTGCATGTATTATGTGCACCAAATATGAGCCAAATCGGACCACAAATACGATTTTTTGAATATCTCGATCCTTGCGCCACCTAGCGGCGATTTTTTCATAGGTCGCTTCTATTCTTGCATGTATTACGTGTTCCAAATATGAGCCAAATCGGACCACAAATACGATTTTTATGAATATCTCGATCCTTGCGCCACCTAGCGGCGATTTTTTTCATAGGTCGCTTTCTATTCTTGCATGTATTATGTGCACCAAATATGAGCCAAATCGGACCACAAATACGATTTTTTGAATATCTCGATCCTTGCGCCACCTAGCGGCGATTTTTTTCATAGGTCGCTTTCTATTCTTGTATGTATTACGTGTTCCAAATATGAGCCAAATCGGACCACAAATACGATTTTTGTGAATATCTCGATCCTTGCGCCACCTAGCGGCGATTTTTTTCATAGGTCGCTTTCTATTCTTGTATGTATTACTTGTTCCAAATATGAGCCAAATCGGACCACAAATAAGATTTTTATGAATATCTCGATCCTTGCGCCACCTAGCGGCGATTTTTTTCATAGGTCGCTTTCTATTCTTGCATGTATTATGTGCACCAAATATGAGCCAAAACGGACTACAAATACGATTTTTGTGAATATCTCGACACTTGCACCACCTAGCAGCGATTTTTTTTCATAGGTCGCTTTCTATTCTTGTATGTATTATGCGATCTAAATATGAGCCAAGTCGGACTACAAATATTATTTTTGTAAATATCTCGATCCTTGTGCCACCTAGCGGCGATTTTTTTTCATAGGTCGCTTTCTATTCTTGTATGTATTATGCGATCTAAATATGAGCCAAGTCGGACTACAAATATTATTTTTGTGAATATCTCGATCCTTGTGCCACCTAGCGGCGATTTTTTTTCATAGGTCGCTTTCTATTCTTGTATGTATTATGCGATCTAAATATGAGCCAAGTCGGACTACAAATATTATTTTTGTAAATATCTCGATATTTGCAGCCAAATCAGACTACAAATACTATTTTTGTGAATATCTCGATACTTGCACCACCTAGCAGCGATTTTTTCTCATAGGTCGCTTTCTATTCTTGCATGTATTATGTGCACCAAATATGAGCCAAATCGGACCACAAATACGATTTTTTGAATATCTCGATCCTTGCGCCACCTAGCGGCGATTTTTTCATAGGTCGCTTCTATTCTTGCATGTATTACGTGTTCCAAATATGAGCCAAATCGGACCACAAATACGATTTTTGTGAATATCTCGATCCTTGCGCCACCTAGCGGCGATTTTTTTCATAGGTCGCTTTCTATTCTTGCATGTATTATGTGCACCAAATATGAGCCAAATCGGACCACAAATACGATTTTTTGAATATCTCGATCCTTGCGCCACCTAGCGGCGATTTTTTTCATAGGTCGCTTTCTATTCTTGTATGTATTACGTGTTCCAAATATGAGTCAAATCGGACTACAAATATGATTTTTGTGAATATCTCGATCCTTGTGCCACCTAGCGGCGATTTTTTTCATAGGTCGCTTTCTATTCTTGTATGTATTATGCGATCCAAATATGAGCCAAGTCGGACTACAAATATTATTTTTGTGAATATCTCGATCCTTGTGCCACCTAGCGGCGATTTTTTTTCATAGGTCGCTTTCTATTCTTGTATGTATTATGCGATCTAAATATGAGCCAAGTCGGACTACAAATATTATTTTTGTAAATATCTCGATATTTGCAGCCAAATCAGACTACAAATACTATTTTTGTGAATATCTCGATACTTGCACCACCTAGCAGCGATTTTTTCTCATAGGTCGCTTTCTATTCTTGCATGTATTATGTGCACCAAATATGAGCCAAATCGGACCACAAATACGATTTTTGAATATCTCGATCCTTGCGCCACCTAGCGGCGATTTTTTTCATAGGTCGCTTTCTATTCTTGTATGTATTACGTGTTCCAAATATGAGCCAAATCGGACCACAAATACGATTTTTTGAATATCTCGATCCTTGCGCCACCTAGCGGCGATTTTTTTCATAGGTCGCTTTCTATTCTTGTATGTATTACGTGTTCCAAATATGAGCCAAATCGGACCACAAATACTATTTTTGTGAATATCTCGATACTTGCACCACCTAGCAGCGATTTTTTCTCATAGGTCGCTTTCTATTCTTGCATGTATTATGTGCACCAAATATGAGCCAAATCGGACCACAAATACGATTTTTTGAATATCTCGATCCTTGCGCCACCTAGCGGCGATTTTTTTCATAGGTCGCTTTCTATTCTTGTATGTATTACGTGTTCCAAATATGAGCCAAATCGGACCACAAATACGATTTTTGTGAATATCTCGATCCTTGCGCCACCTAGCGGCGATTTTTTTCATAGGTCGCTTTCTATTCTTGCATGTATTATGTGCACCAAATATGAGCCAAATCGGACCACAAATACGATTTTTTGAATATCTCGATCCTTGCGCCACCTAGCGGCGATTTTTTCATAGGTCGCTTCTATTCTTGCATGTATTACGTGTTCCAAATATGAGCCAAATCGGACTACAAATATGATTTTTGTGAATATCTCGATCCTTGTGCCACCTAGCGGCGATTTTTTTCATAGGTCGCTTTCTATTCTTGTATGTATTATGCGATCCAAATATGAGCCAAGTCGGACTACAAATATTATTTTTGTGAATATCTCGATCCTTGTGCCACCTAGCGGCGATTTTTTTTCATAGGTCGCTGGTCGCTTTCTATTCTTGTATGTATTATGCGATCTAAATATGAGCCAAGTCGGACTACAAATATTATTTTTGTAAATATCTCGATATTTGCAGCCAAATCAGACTACAACTATGATTTTTGTGAATATCTCGATCCTTGTGCCACCTAGCGACGATTTTTTTCATAGGTCGCTTTCTATTCTTGTATGTATTATGCGACCCAATTATGAGCCAAATCGGACTACAAATACTATTTTTGTGAATATCTCGATACTTGCACCACCTAGCAGCGATTTTTTCTCATAGGTCGCTTTCACTCTTGCATGTATTATGTGCACCAAATATGAGCCAAATCGGATCACAAATACGATTTTTTGAATATCTCGATCCTTGTGCCACCTAGCGGCGATTTTTCATAGGTCGCTTTCTATACTTTTATGTATTACGTGTTCCAAATATGAGCCAAATCGGACCCCAAATACGATTTTTGTGAATATCTCGATCCTTGCGCCACCTAGCGGCGATTTTTTTCATAGGTCGCTTTCTATTCTTGCATGTATTATGTGCACCAAATATAAACCAAATCGGACCACAAATACGATTTTTTGAATTTCTCGATCCTTGCGCTACCTAGCGGCGATTTTTTTCATAGGTCGCTTTCTATTCTTGTATGTATTACGTGTTCCAAATATGAGCCAAATCGGACTACAAATATGATTTTTGTGAATATCTCGATCCTTGTGCCACCTAGCGGCGATTTTTTTTCATAGGTCGCTTTCTATTCTTGTATGTATTATGCGATCCAAATATGAGCCAAGTCGGACTACAAATATTATTTTTGTGAATATCTCGATATTTGCAGCCAAATCGGACTACAAATACTATTTTTGTGAATATCTCATTACTTGCACCACCTAGCAGCGATTTTTTCTCATAGGTCGCTTTCTGTTCTTGCATGTATTATGTGCACCAAATATGAGCCAAATCGGACCACAAATACGATTTTTTGAATATCTCGATCCTTGCGCCACCTAGCAGCGATTTTTTCTCATAGGTCGCTTTCTATTCTTGCATGTATTATGTGCACCAAATATGAGCCAAATCGGACCACAAATACGATTTTTTGAATATCTCGATCCTTGCGCCACCTAGCAGCGATTTTTTCTCATAGGTCGCTTTCTATTCTTGCATGTATTATGTGCACCAAATATGAGCCAAATCGGACCACAAATACGATTTTTTGAATATCTCGATCCTTGCGCCACCTAGCGGCGATTTTTTTCATAGGTCGCTTTCTATTCTTGTATGTATTACGTGTTCCAAATATGAGCCAAATCGGACCACAAATACTATTTTTGTGAATATCTCGATACTTGCACCACCTAGCAGCGATTTTTTCTCATAGGTCGCTTTCTATTCTTGTATGTATTACGTGTTCCAAATATGAGCCAAATCGGACTACAAATATGATTTTTGTGAATATCTCGATCCTTGTGCCACCTAGCAGCGATTTTTTCTCATAGGTCGCTTTCTATTCTTGCATGTATTATGTGCACCAAATATGAGCCAAATCGGACCACAAATACGATTTTTTGAATATCTCGATCCTTGCGCCACCTAGCGGCGATTTTTTCATAGGTCGCTTCTATTCTTGCATGTATTACGTGTTCCAAATATGAGCCAAATCGGACTACAAATATGATTTTTGTGAATATCTCGATCCTTGTGCCACCTAGCGGCGATTTTTTTCATAGGTCGCTTTCTATTCTTGTATGTATTATGCGATCCAAATATGAGCCAAGTCGGACTACAAATATTATTTTTGTGAATATCTCGATCCTTGTGCCACCTAGCGGCGATTTTTTTTCATAGGTCGCTGGTCGCTTTCTATTCTTGTATGTATTATGCGATCTAAATATGAGCCAAGTCGGACTACAAATATTATTTTTGTAAATATCTCGATATTTGCAGCCAAATCAGGCTACAAATACTATTTTTGTGAATATCTCGATACTTGCACCACCTAGCAGCGATTTTTTCTCATAGGCCGCTTTCTATTCTTGCATGTATTATGTGCACCAAATATGAGCCAAATCGGACCACAAATACGATTTTTTGAATATCTCGATCCTTGCGCCACCTAGCGGCGATTTTTTCATAGGTCGCTTCTATTCTTGCATGTATTACGTGTTCCAAATATGAGCCAAATCGGACCACAAATACGATTTTTGTGAATATCTCGATCCTTGCGCCACCTAGCGGCGATTTTTTTCATAGGTCGCTTTCTATTCTTGCATGTATTATGTGCACCAAATATGAGCCAAATCGGACCACAAATACGATTTTTTGAATATCTCGATCCTTGCGCCACCTAGCGGCGATTTTTTTCATAGGTCGCTTTCTATGCTTGCATGTATTATGTGTTCCAAATATGAGCCAAATCCGACCACAAATACGATTTTTTGAATATCTCGATCCTTGCGCACCTAGCGGCGATTTTTTTCATAGGTCGCTTTCTATTCTTGTATGTATTACGTGTTCCAAATATGAGCCAAATCGTACCACAAATACGATTTTTGTGAATATCTCGATCCTTGCACCACCTATGAGCCAAATCGGACCACAAATACGATTTTTTGAATATCTCGATCCTTGCGCCACCTAGCGGCGATTTTTTTCATAGGTCGCTTTCTATGCTTGCATGTATTATGTGTTCCAAATATGAGCCAAATCCGACCACAAATACGATTTTTTGAATATCTCGATCCTTGCGCACCTAGCGGCGATTTTTTCATAGGTCGCTTTCTATTCTTGTATGTATTACGTGTTCCAAATATGAGCCAAATCGTACCACAAATACGATTTTTGTGAATATCTCGATCCTTGCACCACCTAGCGGCGATTTTTTTTCACATGTGCTTGCTATTCTTGTATGTATTATGTGTTTCAAATATAAGCCGAATCGGACTACAAATAAGATTTTTGTGAATATTTCGATCCTTGCGCCACCTAGCGGCGATTTTTTTCATAGGTCGCTTTCTATTCTTGTATGTATTACGTGTTCCAAATATGAGCTAAATCGGACCACAAATACGATTTTTTTGAATATCTCGATCCTAGCGGCGATTTTTTTCATAGGTCGCTTTCTATACTTGCATGTATTATGTGTTCCAAATATGAGCCAAATCCGACCACAAATACGATTTTTTGAATATCCCGATCCTTGCGCCACCTAGCGGCGATTTTTTTCATAGGTCGCTTTCTATTCTTGTATGTATTACGTGTTCCAAATATGAGCCAAATCGGACTACAACTATGATTTTTGTGAATATCTCGATCCTTGTGCCACCTAGCGACGATTTTTTTCATAGGTCGCTTTCTATTCTTGTATGTATTATGCGACCCAATTATGAGCCAAATCGGACTACAAATACTATTTTTGTGAATATCTCGATACTTGCACCACCTAGCAGCGATTTTTTCTCATAGGTCGCTTTCACTCTTGCATGTATTATGTGCACCAAATATGAGCCAAATCGGATCACAAATACGATTTTTTGAATATCTCGATCCTTGTGCCACCTAGCGGCGATTTTTCATAGGTCGCTTTCTATACTTTTATGTATTACGTGTTCCAAATATGAGCCAAATCGGACCCCAAATACGATTTTTGTGAATATCTCGATCCTTGCGCCACCTAGCAGCGATTTTTTCTCATAGGTCGCTTTCTATTCTTGTATGTATTACGTGTTCCAAATATGAGCCAAATCGGACCACAAATACGATTTTTGTGAATATCTCGATACTTGCACCACCTAGCAGCGATTTTTTCTCATAGGTCGCTTTCACTCTTGCATGTATTATGTGCACCAAATATGAGCCAAATCGGATCACAAATACGATTTTTTGAATTTCTCGATCCTTGCGCTACCTAGCGGCGATTTTTTTCATAGGTCGCTTTCTATTCTTGTATGTATTACGTGTTCCAAATATGAGCCAAATCGGACTACAAATATGATTTTTGTGAATATCTCGATCCTTGTGCCACCTAGCGGCGATTTTTTTTCATAGGTCGCTTTCTATTCTTGTATGTATTATGCGATCCAAATATGAGCCAAGTCGGACTACAAATATTATTTTTGTGAATATCTCGATATTTGCAGCCAAATCGGACTACAAATACTATTTTTGTGAATATCTCATTACTTGCACCACCTAGCAGCGATTTTTTCTCATAGGTCGCTTTCTGTTCTTGCATGTATTATGTGCACCAAATATGAGCCAAATCGGACCACAAATACGATTTTTTGAATATCTCGATCCTTGCGCCACCTAGCGGCGATTTTTTTTCATAGGTCGCTTTCTATTCTTGTATGTATTACGTGTTCCAAATATGAGCCAAATCGGACCACAAATACGATTTTTGTGAATATCTCGATACTTGCACCACCTAGCAGCGATTTTTTCTCATAGGTCGCTTTCTATTCTTGCATGTATTATGTGCACCAAATATGAGCCAAATCGGACCACAAATACGATTTTTGTGAATATCTCGATCCTTGCGCCACCTAGCGGCGATTTTTTTCTTAGGTCGCTTTCTATTCTTGTATGTATTACGTGTTCCAAATATGAGCCAAATCGGACTACAACTATGATTTTTGTGAATATCTCGATCCTTGTGGCACCTAGTGACGATTTTTTTCATAGGTCGCTTTCGATTCTTGTATGTATTATGCGACCCAAATATGAGCCAAATCGGACTACAAATATGATTTTTGTGAATATCTCGACACTTGCACCACCTAGCAGCGATTTTTTCTCATAGGTCGCTTTCTATTCTCGTATGTATTATGTGTTCCAAATATGAGCCAAATCGGACCACAAATACGATTTTTTTGAATATCTCGATCCTAGCGGTGATTTTTTTCATAGGTCGCTTTCTATACTTGCATGTATTATGTGTTCCAAATATGAGCCAAATCCGACCACAAATACGATTTTTTGAATATCTCGATCCTTGCCCCACCTAGCGGCGATTTTTTCATAGGTCGCTTTCTATTCTTGTATGTATTACGTGTTCCAAATATGAGCCAAATCGTACCACAAATACGATTCTTGTGAATATCTCGATCCTGGCACCACCTAGCGACGATTTTTTCACAGGTGCTTGCTATTCTTGTATGTATTATGTGTTTCAAATATAAGCCAAATCGGACTACAAATACGATTTTTGTGAATATCTCGATCCTTGCGTCACCTAGCGGCGATTTTTTGTCATAGGTCGCTTTCTATTCTTGCATGTATTATGTGCACCAAATATGAGCCAAATCGGACTGCAAATACGATTTTTGTGAATATCTCGACACTTGCACCACCTAGCAGCGATTTTTTCTCATAGGTCGCTTTCTATTCTCTTATGTATTATGTGTTCCAAATATGAGCCAAATCGGACCACAAATACGATTTTTGTGAATATCTCGATCCTTGCGCCACCTAGCGGCGATTTTTTTCATAGGTCGCTTTCTATTCTTGTATGTATTACGTGTTCCAAATATGAGCCAAATCGGACTACAAATATGATTTTTGTGAATATCTCGATCCTTGTGCCACCTAGCGGCGATTTTTTCATAGGTCGCTTTCTATTCTTGTATGTATTATGCGATCCAAATATGAGCCAAGTCGGACTACAAATATTATTTTTGTGAATATCTCGATATTTGCAGCCAAATCAGACTACAAATACTATTTTTGTGAATACCTCGATACTTGCACCACCTAGCAGCGATTTTTTCTCATAGGTCGCTTTCCATTCTTGCATGTATTATATGCACCAAATATGATCCAAATCGGACCACAAATACGATTTTTTGAATATCTCGATCCTTGCGCCACCTAGCGGCGATTTATTCATAAGTCGCTTTCTATTCTTGTGTGTATTACGTGTTCCAAATATGAGCCAAATCGGACCACAAATACGATTTTTGTGAATATCTCGAACCTTGCGCCACCTAGCGGCGATTTTTTTCATAGGCCGCTTTCTATTCTTGCATGTATTATGTGCACCAAATATGAGCCAAATCGGACCACAAATACGATTTTTTGAATATCTCGATCCTTGCGCCACCTAGCGGCGATTTTTTCATAGGTCGCTTTCTATTCTTGTATGTATTACGTGTTCCAAGTATGAGCCAAATCGGACCACAAATACGATTTTTGTGAATATCTCGATCCTTGCGCCACCTAGCGGCGATTTTTTTCATAGGTCGCTTTCTATTCTTGCATGTATTATGTGCACCAAATATGAGCCAAATCGGACCACAAATACGATTTTTTGATATCTCGATCCTTGCGCCACCTAGCGGCGATTTTTTTCATAGGTCGCTTTCTATTCTTGTATGTATTACGTGTTCCCAATATGAGCCAAATCGGACCACAAATACGATTTTTGTGAATATCTCGATCCTTGCGCCACCTAGCGGCGATTTTTTTCATAGGTCGCTTTCTATTCTTGTATGTATTACGTGTTCCAAATATGAGCCAAATCGGACCACAAATACGATTTTTGTGAATATCTCGATACTTGCACCACCTAGCAGCGATTTTTTCTCATAGGTCGCTTTCTATTCTTGCATGTATTATGTGCACCAAATATGAGCCAAATCGGACCACAAATACGATTTTTTGAATATCTCGATCCTTGCGCCACCTAGCGGCGATTTTTTCATAGGTCGCTTCTATTCTTGCATGTATTACGTGTTTCAAATATGAGCCAAATCGGACCACAAATACGATTTTTGTGAATATCTCGATCCTTGCGCCACCTAGCGGCGCTTTTTTCATAGGTCGCTTTCTATTCTTGCATGTATTATGTGCACCAAATATGAGCCAAATCGGACCACAAATACGATTTTTTGAATATCTCGATCCTTGCGCCACCTAGCGCCGATTTTTTCCATAGGTCGCTTTCTATTCTTGTATGTTTTACGTGTTCCAAATATGAGCCAAATCGGACCACAAATACGATTTTTGTGAATATCTCGATCCTTGCGCCACCTAGCGGCGATTTTTTTCATAGGTCGCTTTCTATTCTTGTATGTATTACTTGTTCCAAATATGAGCCAAATCGGACTACAACTCTGATTTTTGTGAATATCTCGATCCTTGTGCCACCTAGCGACGATTTTTTTCATAGGTCGCTTTCTATTCTTGTATGTATTATGCGACCCAAATATGAGCCAAATCGGACTACAAATACGATTTTTGTGAATATCTCGACACTTGCACCACCTAGCAGCGATTTTTTCTCATAGGTCGCTTTCTATTCTCTTATGTATTATGTGTTCCAAATATGAGCCAAATCGGACCACAAATACGATTTTTGTGAATATCTCGATCCTTGCGCCACCTAGCGGCGATTTTTTCATAGGTCGCTTTCTATTCTTATATGTATTACGTGTTCCAAATATGAGCCAAATCGGACTACAAATATGATTTTTGTGAATATCTCGATCCTTGTGCCACCTAGCGGCGCTTTTTTTCATAGGTCGCTTTCTATTCTTGTATGTATTATGCGATCCAAATATGAGCCAAGTCGGACTACAAATATTATTTTTGTGAATATCTCGATCCTTGTGCCACCTAGCGGCGATTTTTTTTTCATAGGTCGCTTTCTATTCTTGTATGTATTATGCGATCTAAATATGAGCCAAGTCGGACTACAAATATTATTTTTGTAAATATCTCGATATTTGCAGCCAAATCAGACTACAAATACTATTTTTGTGAATATCTCGATACTTGCACCACCTAGCAGCGAGTTTTTCTCATAGGTCGCTTTCTATTCTTGCATGTATTATGTGCACCAAATATGAGCCAAATCGGACCACAAATACGATTTTTTGAATATCTCGATCCTTGCGCCACCTAGCGGCGATTTTTTCATAGGTCGCTTCTATTCTTGCATGTATTACGTGTTCCAAATATGAGCCAAATCGGACCACAAATACGATTTTTGTGAATATCTCGATCCTTGCGCCACCTAGCGGCGATTTTTTCATAGCTCGCTTTCTATTCTTGCATGTATTATGTGCACCAAATATGAGCCAAATCGGACCACAAATACGATTTTTTTAATATCTCGATCCTTGCGCCACCTAGCGGCGATTTTTTCATAGGTCGCTTTCTATTCTTGTATGTATTACGTGTTCCAAATATGAGCCAAATCTGACCACAAATACGATTTTTATGAATATCTCGATCCTTGCGCCACCTAGCGGCGATTTTTTTTATAGGTCGCTTTCTATTCTTGTATGTATTACTTGTTCCAAATATGAGCCAAATCGGACTACAACTCTGATTTTTGTGAATATCTCGATCCTTGTGCCACCTAGCGACGATTTTTTTCATAGGTCGCTTTCTATTTTTGTATGTATTATGCGACCCAAATATGAGCCAAATCGGACTGCAAATACGATTTTTGTGAATATCTCGACACTTGCACCACCTAGCAGCGATTTTTTCTCATAGGTCGCTTTCTATTCTCTTATGTATTATGTGTTCCAAATATGAGCCAAATCTGACCACAAATACGATTTTTGTGAATATCTCGATCCTTGCGCCACCTAGCGGCGATTTTTTTCATAGGTCGCTTTCTATTCTTGTATGTATTACGTGTTCCAAATATGAGCCAAATCGGACTACAAATATGATTTTTGTGAATATCTCGATCCTTGTGCCACCTAGCGGCGATTTTTTCATAGGTCGCTTTCTATTCTTGTATGTATTATGCGATCCAAATATGAGCCAAGTCGGACTACAAATATTATTTTTGTGAATATCTCGATCCTTGTGCCACCTAGCGGCGATTTTTTTTCATAGGTCGCTTTCTATTCTTGTATGTATTATGCGATCTAAATATGAGCCAAGTCAGACTACAAATATTATTTTTGTAAATATCTCGATATTTGCAGCCAAATCAGACTACAAATACTATTTTTGTGAATATCTCGATACTTGCACCACCTAGCAGCGATTTTTTCTCATAGGTCGCTTTCTATTCTTGCATGTATTATGTGCACCAAATATGAGCCAAATCGGACCACAAATACGATTTTTTGAATATCTCGATCCTTGCGCCACCTAGCGGCGATTTTTTCATAGGTCGCTTCTATTCTTGCATGTATTACGTGTTCCAAATATGAGCCAAATCGGACCACAAATACGATTTTTGTGAATATCTCGATCCTTGCGCCACCTAGCGGCGATTTTTTTCATAGGTCGCTTTTTATTCTTGCATGTATTATGTGCACCAAATATGAGCCAAATCGGACCACAAATACGATTTTTTGAATATCTCGATCCTTGCGCCACCTAGCGGCAATTTTTTTCATAGGTCGCTTTCTATACTTGCATGTATTATGTGTTCCAAATATGAGCCAAATCCGACCACAAATACGATTTTTTGAATATATCGATCCTTGCGCCACCTAGCGGCGATTTTTTTCATAGGTCGCTTTCTATTCTTGTATGTATTACGTGTTCCAAATATGAGCCAAATCGGACCCCAAATACGATTTTTGTGAATATCTCGATCCTTGCGCCACCTAGCGGCGATTTTTTCATAGGTCGCTTTCTATTCTTGCATGTATTATGTGCACCAAATATAAACCAAATCGGACCACAAATACGATTTTTGTGAATATCTCGATCCTTGCGCCACCTAGCGGCGATTTTTTTCATACGTCACTTTCTATTCTTGCATGTATTATGTGCACCAAATATAAACCAAATCGGACCACAAATACGATTTTTTGAATTTCTCGATCCTTGCGCTACCTAGCGGCGATTTTTTTCATAGGTCGCTTTCTATTCTTGTATGTATTACGTGTTCCAAATATGAGCCAAATCGGACCCCAAATACGATTTTTGTGAATATCTCGATCCTTGCGCCACCTAGCGGCGATTTTTTTCATACGTCGCTTTCTATTCTTGCATGTATTATGTGCACCAAATATAAACCAAATCGGACCACAAATACGATTTTTTGAATTTCTCGATCCTTGCGCTACCTAGCGGCGATTTTTTTCATAGGTCACTTTCTATTCTTGTATGTATTACGTGTTCCAAATATGAGCCAAATCGGACTACAAATATGATTTTTGTGAATATCTCGATCCTTGTGCCACCTAGCGACGATTTTTTTTCATAGGTTGCTTTCTATTCTTGTATGTATTATGCGATCCAAATATGAGCCAAGTCGGACTACAAATATTATTTTTGTGAATATCTTGATATTTGCAGCCAAATCGGACTACAAATACTATTTTTGTGAATATCTCGATACTTGCAGCCAAATCGGACTACAAATACTATTTTTGTGAATATCTCGATACTTGCACCACCTAGCAGCGATTTTTTCTCATAGGTCGCTTTCACTCTTGCATGTATTATGTGCACCAAATATGAGCCAAATCGGACCACAAATACGATTTTTTGATTTTTGTGCCACCTAGCGGCGATTTTTTTTTCATAGGTCGCTTTCTATTCTTGTATGTATTATGCGATCCAAATATGAGCCAAGTCGGACTACAAATATTATTTTTGTGAATATCTCGATATTTGCAGCCAAATCAGACTACAAATACTATTTTTGTGAATATCTCGATACTTGCACCACTTTCTATTCTTGCATGTATTATGTGCACCATATATGAGCCAAATCAGACTACAAATATGATTTTTGGGAATATCTCGATCCTTGTGCCACCTAGTGGCGATTTTTTTCATAGGTCGCTTTCTATTCTTGTATGTATTACGTGTTCCAAATATGAGCCAAATCGGACTACAAATATGATTTTTGTGAATATCTCGATCCTTGTGCCACATAGCGGAGATTTTTTTTTCATAGGTCGCTTTCTACTCTTGTATGTATTATGCGATCCAAATATGAGCCAAGTCTGACTACAAATATTATTTTTGTGAATATCTCGATATTTGCAGCCAAATCGGACTACAAATACTATTTTTGTGAATATCTCGATCCTTGTGCCACCTAGCGACGATTTTTTTCATAGGTCGCTTTCTATTCTTGTATGTATTATGCGATCCAAATATGAGCCAAATCGGACTACAAATACTATTTTTGTGAATATCTCGATACTTGCACCACCTAGCAGCGATTTTTTGTCATATGTCGCTTTCTATTCTTGCATGTATTATGTGCACCAAATATTAGCCAAATCGGACCACAAATACGATTTTTTGATTTTTGTGCCACCTAGCGGCGATTTTTTTTCATAGGTCGCTTTCTATTCTTGTATGTATTATGCGATACAAATATGAGCCAAGTCGGACTACAAATATTATTTTTGTGAATATCTCGATATTTGCAGCCAAATCAGACTACAAATACTATTTTTGTGAATATCTCGATACTTGCACCACTTTCTATTCTTGCATGTATTATGTGCACCATATATGAGCCAAATCGGACTACAAATATGATTTTTGGGAATATCTCGATCCTTGTGCCACCTAGCGGCGATTTTTTTTCATAGGTCGCTTTCTATTCTTGTATGTATTATGCGATCCAAATATGAGCCAAGTCGGACTACAAATATTATTTTTGTGAATATCTCGATATTTGCAGCCAAATCAGACTACAAATACTATTTTTGTGAATACCTCGATACTTGCACCACCTAGCAGCGATTTTTTCTCATAGGTCGCTTTCCATTATTGCATGTATTATATGCACCAAATATGAGCCAAATCGGACCACAAATACGATTTTTTGAATATCTCGATCCTTGCGCCACCTAGCGGCGATTTATTCATAGGTCGCTTTCTATTCTTGTGTGTATTACGTGTTCCAAATATGAGCCAAATCGGACCACAAATACGATTTTTGTGAATATCTCGATCCTTGCGCCACCTAGCGGCGATTTTTTCATAGGCCGCTTTCTATTCTTGCATGTATTATGTGCACCAAATATGAGCCAAATCGGACCACAAATACGATTTTTTGAATATCTCGATCCTTGCGCCACCTAGCGGCGATTTTTTCATAGGTCGCTTTCTATTCTTGTATGTATTACGTGTTCCAAATATGAGCCAAATCGGACCACAAATACGATTTTTGTGAATATCTCGATCATTGCGCCACCTAGCGGCGATTTTTTTCATAGGTCGCTTTCTATTCTTGCATGTATTATGTGCACCAAATATGAGCCAAATCGGACCACAAATACGATTTTTTGATATCTCGATCCTTGCGCCACCTAGCGGCGATTTTTTTCATAGGTCGCTTTCTATTCTTGTATGTATTACGTGTTCCCAATATGAGCCAAATCGGACCACAAATACGATTTTTGTGAATATCTCGATCCTTGCGCCACCTAGCGGCGATTTTTTTCATAGGTCGCTTTCTATTCTTGTATGTATTACTTGTTCCAAATATGAGCCAAATCGGACTACAACTCTGATTTTTGTGAATATCTCGATTCTTGTGCCACCTAGCGACGATTTTTTTCATAGGTCGCTTTCTATTCTTGTATGTATTATGCGACCCAAATATGAGCCAAATCGGACCACAAATTCGATTTTTGTGAATATCTCGACACTTGCACCACCTAGCAGCGATTTTTTCTCATAGGTCGCTTTCTATTCTTGTATGTATTACGTGTTCCAAATATGAGCCAAATCGGACCACAAATACGATTTTTGTGAATATCTCGATACTTGCACCACCTAGCAGCGATTTTTTCTCATAGGTCGCTTTCTATTCTTGCATGTATTATGTGCACCAAATATGAGCCAAATCGGACCACAAATACGATTTTTTGAATATCTCGATCCTTGCGCCACCTAGCGGCGATTTTTTCATAGGTCGCTTCTATTCTTGCATGTATTACGTGTTTCAAATATGAGCCAAATCGGACCACAAATACGATTTTTGTGAATATCTCGATCCTTGCGCCACCTAGCGGCGCTTTTTTCATAGGTCGCTTTCTATTCTTGCATGTATTATGTGCACCAAATATGAGCCAAATCGGACCACAAATACGATTTTTTGAATATCTCGATCCTTGCGCCACCTAGCGCCGATTTTTTTCATAGGTCGCTTTCTATTCTTGTATGTATTACATGTTCCAAATATGAGCCAAATCGGACCACAAATACGATTTTTGTTAATATCTCGATCCTTGCGCCACCTAGCGGCGATTTTTTTCATAGGTCGCTTTCTATTCTTGTATGTATTACTTGTTCCAAATATGAGCCAAATCGGACTACAACTCTGATTTTTGTGAATATCTCGATCCTTGTGCCACCTAGCGACGATTTTTTTCATAGGTCGCTTTCTATTCTTGTATGTATTATGCGACCCAAATATGAGCCAAATCGGACTACAAATACGATTTTTGTGAATATCTCGACACTTGCACCACCTAGCAGCGATTTTTTCTCATAGGTCGCTTTCTATTCTCTTATGTATTATGTGTTCCAAATATGAGCCAAATCGGACCACAAATACGATTTTTGTGAATATCTCGATCCTTGCGCCACCTAGCGGCGATTTTTTCATAGGTCGCTTTCTATTCTTATATGTATTACGTGTTCCAAATATGAGCCAAATCGGACTACAAATATGATTTTTGTGAATATCTCGATCCTTGTGCCACCTAGCGGCGATTTTTTTCATAGGTCGCTTTCTATTCTTGTGTGTATTATGCGATCCAAATATGAGCCAAGTCGGACTACAAATATTATTTTTGTGAATATCTCGATCCTTGTGCCACCTAGCGGCGATTTTTTTTTCATAGGTCGCTTTCTATTCTTGTATGTATTATGCGATCTAAATATGAGACAAGTCGGACTACAAATATTATTTTTGTAAATATCTCGATATTTGCAGCCAAATCAGACTACAAATACTATTTTTGTGAATATCTCGATACTTGCACCACCTAGCAGCGAGTTTTTCTCATAGGTCGCTTTCTATTCTTGCATGTATTATGTGCACCAAATATGAGCCAAATCGGACCACAAATACGATTTTTTGAATATCTCGATCCTTGCGCCACCTAGCGGCGATTTTTTCATAGGTCGCTTCTATTCTTGCATGTATTACGTGTTCCAAATATGAGCCAAATCGGACCACAAATACGATTTTTGTGAATATCTCGATCCTTGCGCCACCTAGCGGCGATTTTTTCATAGCTCGCTTTCTATTCTTGCATGTATTATGTGCACCAAATATGAGCCAAATCGGACCACAAATACGATTTTTTTAATATCTCGATCCTTGCGCCACCTAGCGGCGATTTTTTCATAGGTCGCTTTCTATTCTTGTATGTATTACGTGTTCCAAATATGAGCCAAATCGGACCACAAATACGATTTTTATGAATATCTCGATCCTTGCGCCACCTAGCGGCGATTTTTTTCATAGGTCGCTTTCTATTCTTGCATGTATTATGTGCACCAAATATGAGCCAAATCGGACCACAAATACGATTTTTTGAATATCTCGATCCTTGCGCCACCTAGTGTCGATTTTTTTCATAGGTCGCTTTCTATTCTTGTATGTATTACGTGTTCCAAATATGAGCCAAATCGGACCACAAATACGATTTTTGTGAATATCTCGATCCTTGCGCCACCTAGCGGCGATTTTTTTTATAGGTCGCTTTCTATTCTTGTATGTATTACTTGTTCCAAATATGAGCCAAATCGGACTACAACTCTGATTTTTGTGAATATCTCGATCCTTGTGCCACCTAGCGACGATTTTTTTCATAGGTCGCTTTCTATTCTTGTATGTATTATGCGACCCAAATATGAGCCAAATCGGACTGCAAATACGATTTTTGTGAATATCTCGACACTTGCACCACCTAGCAGCGATTTTTTCTCATAGGTCGCTTTCTATTCTCTTATGTATTATGTGTTCCAAATATGAGCCAAATCGGACCACAAATACGATTTTTGTGAATATCTCGATCCTTGCGCCACCTAGCGGCGATTTTTTTCATAGGTCGCTTTCTATTCTTGTATGTATTACGTGTTCCAAATATGAGCCAAATCGGACTACAAATATGATTTTTGTGAATATCTCGATCCTTGTGCCACCTAGCGGCGATTTTTTCATAGGTCGCTTTCTATTCTTGTATGTATTATGCGATCCAAATATGAGCCAAGTCGGACTACAAATATTATTTTTGTGAATATCTCGATATTTGCAGCCAAATCAGACTACAAATATTATTTTTGTGAATACCTCGATACTTGCACCACCTAGCAGCGATTTTTTCTCATAGGTCGCTTTCCATTCTTGCATGTATTATATGCACCAAATATGAGCCAAATCGGACCACAAATACGATTTTTTGAATATCTCGATCCTTGCGCCACCTAGCGGCGATTTATTCATAAGTCGCTTTCTATTCTTGTGTGTATTACGTGTTCCAAATATGAGCCAAATCGGACCACAAATACGATTTTTGTGAATATCTCGATCCTTGCGCCACCTAGCGGCGATTTTTTTCATAGGCCGCTTTCTATTCTTGCATGTATTATGTGCACCAAATATGAGCCAAATCGGACCACAAATACGATTTTTTGAATATCTCGATCCTTGCGCCACCTAGCGGCGATTTTTTCATAGGTCGCTTTCTATTCTTGTATGTATTACGTGTTCCAAGTATGAGCCAAATCGGACCACAAATACGATTTTTGTGAATATCTCGATCCTTGCGCCACCTAGCGGCGATTTTTTTCATAGGTCGCTTTCTATTCTTGCATGTATTATGTGCACCAAATATGAGCCAAATCGGACCACAAATACGATTTTTTGATATCTCGATCCTTGCGCCACCTAGCGGCGATTTTTTTCATAGGTCGCTTTCTATTCTTGTATGTATTACGTGTTCCCAATATGAGCCAAATCGGACCACAAATACGATTTTTGTGAATATCTCGATCCTTGCGCCACCTAGCGGCGATTTTTTTCATAGGTCGCTTTCTATTCTTGTATGTATTACTTGTTCCAAATATGAGCCAAATCGGACTACAACTCTGATTTTTGTGAATATCTCGATCCTTGTGCCACCTAGCGACGATTTTTTTCATAGGTCGCTTTCTATTCTTGTATGTATTATGCGACCCAAATATGAGCCAAATCGGACCACAAATTCGATTTTTGTGAATATCTCGACACTTGCACCACCTAGCAGCGATTTTTTCTCATAGGTCGCTTTCTATTCTTGTATGTATTACGTGTTCCAAATATGAGCCAAATCGGACCACAAATACGATTTTTGTGAATATCTCGATACTTGCACCACCTAGCAGCGATTTTTTCTCATAGGTCGCTTTCTATTCTTGCATGTATTATGTGCACCAAATATGAGCCAAATCGGACCACAAATACGATTTTTTGAATATCTCGATCCTTGCGCCACCTAGCGGCGATTTTTTCATAGGTCGCTTCTATTCTTGCATGTATTACGTGTTTCAAATATGAGCCAAATCGGACCACAAATACGATTTTTGTGAATATCTCGATCCTTGCGCCACCTAGCGGCGCTTTTTTCATAGGTCGCTTTCTATTCTTGCATGTATTATGTGCACCAAATATGAGCCAAATCGGACCACAAATACGATTTTTTGAATATCTCGATCCTTGCGCCACCTAGCGCCGATTTTTTCCATAGGTCGCTTTCTATTCTTGTATGTTTTACGTGTTCCAAATATGAGCCAAATCGGACCACAAATACGATTTTTGTGAATATCTCGATCCTTGCGCCACCTAGCGGCGATTTTTTTCATAGGTCGCTTTCTATTCTTGTATGTATTACTTGTTCCAAATATGAGCCAAATCGGACTACAACTCTGATTTTTGTGAATATCTCGATCCTTGTGCCACCTAGCGACGATTTTTTTCATAGGTCGCTTTCTATTCTTGTATGTATTATGCGACCCAAATATGAGCCAAATCGGACTACAAATACGATTTTTGTGAATATCTCGACACTTGCACCACCTAGCAGCGATTTTTTCTCATAGGTCGCTTTCTATTCTCTTATGTATTATGTGTTCCAAATATGAGCCAAATCGGACCACAAATACGATTTTTGTGAATATCTCGATCCTTGCGCCACCTAGCGGCGATTTTTTCATAGGTCGCTTTCTATTCTTATATGTATTACGTGTTCCAAATATGAGCCAAATCGGACTACAAATATGATTTTTGTGAATATCTCGATCCTTGTGCCACCTAGCGGCGCTTTTTTTCATAGGTCGCTTTCTATTCTTGTATGTATTATGCGATCCAAATATGAGCCAAGTCGGACTACAAATATTATTTTTGTGAATATCTCGATCCTTGTGCCACCTAGCGGCGATTTTTTTTTTATAGGTCGCTTTCTATTCTTGTATGTATTATGCGATCTAAATATGAGCCAAGTCGGACTACAAATATTATTTTTGTAAATATCTCGATATTTGCAGCCAAATCAGACTACAAATACTATTTTTGTGAATATCTCGATACTTGCACCACCTAGCAGCGAGTTTTTCTCATAGGTCGCTTTCTATTCTTGCATGTATTATGTGCACCAAATATGAGCCAAATCGGACCACAAATACGATTTTTTGAATATCTCGATCCTTGCGCCACCTAGCGGCGATTTTTTCATAGGTCGCTTCTATTCTTGCATGTATTACGTGTTCCAAATATGAGCCAAATCGGACCACAAATACGATTTTTGTGAATATCTCGATCCTTGCGCCACCTAGCGGCGATTTTTTCATAGCTCGCTTTCTATTCTTGCATGTATTATGTGCACCAAATATGAGCCAAATCGGACCACAAATACGATTTTTTTAATATCTCGATCCTTGCGCCACCTAGCGGCGATTTTTTCATAGGTCGCTTTCTATCCTTGTATGTATTACGTGTTCCAAATATGAGCCAAATCGGACCACAAATACGATTTTTATGAATATCTCGATCCTTGCGCCACCTAGCGGCGATTTTTTTTATAGGTCGCTTTCTATTCTTGTATGTATTACTTGTTCCAAATATGAGCCAAATCGGACTACAACTCTGATTTTTGTGAATATCTCGATCCTTGTGCCACCTAGCGACGATTTTTTTCATAGGTCGCTTTCTATTTTTGTATGTATTATGCGACCCAAATATGAGCCAAATCGGACTGCAAATACGATTTTTGTGAATATCTCGACACTTGCACCACCTAGCAGCGATTTTTTCTCATAGGTCGCTTTCTATTCTCTTATGTATTATGTGTTCCAAATATGAGCCAAATCGGACCACAAATACGATTTTTGTGAATATCTCGATCCTTGCGCCACCTAGCGGCGATTTTTTTCATAGGTCGCTTTCTATTCTTGTATGTATTACGTGTTCCAAATATGAGCCAAATCGGACTACAAATATGATTTTTGTGAATATCTCGATCCTTGTGCCACCTAGCGGCGATTTTTTCATAGGTCGCTTTCTATTCTTGTATGTATTATGCGATCCAAATATGAGCCAAGTCGGACTACAAATATTATTTTTGTGAATATCTCGATCCTTGTGCCACCTAGCGGCGATTTTTTTTCATAGGTCGCTTTCTATTCTTGTATGTATTATGCGATCTAAATATGAGCCAAGTCAGACTACAAATATTATTTTTGTAAATATCTCGATATTTGCAGCCAAATCAGACTACAAATACTATTTTTGTGAATATCTCGATACTTGCACCACCTAGCAGCGATTTTTTCTCATAGGTCGCTTTCTATTCTTGCATGTATTATGTGCACCAAATATGAGCCAAATCGGACCACAAATACGATTTTTTGAATATCTCGATCCTTGCGCCACCTAGCGGCGATTTTTTCATAGGTCGCTTCTATTCTTGCATGTATTGCGTGTTCCAAATATGAGCCAAATCGGACCACAAATACGATTTTTGTGAATATCTCGATCCTTGCGCCACCTAGCGGCGATTTTTTTCATAGGTCGCTTTTTATTCTTGCATGTATTATGTGCACCAAATATGAGCCAAATCGGACCACAAATACGATTTTTTGAATATCTCGATCCTTGCGCCACCTAGCGGCAATTTTTTTCATAGGTCGCTTTCTATACTTGCATGTATTATGTGTTCCAAATATGAGCCAAATCCGACCACAAATACGATTTTTTGAATATATCGATCCTTGCGCCACCTAGCGGCGATTTTTTTCATAGGTCGCTTTCTATTCTTGTATGTATTACGTGTTCCAAATATGAGCCAAATCGTACCACAAATACGATTTTTGTGAATATCTCGATCCTTGCACCACCTAGCGGCGATTTTTTTTCACATGTGCTTGCTATTCTTGTATGTATTATGTGTTTCAAATATAAGCCGAATCGGACTACAAATAAGATTTTTGTGAATATTTCGATCCTTGCGCCACCTAGCGGCGATTTTTTTCATAGGTCGCTTTCTATTCTTGTATGTATTACGTGTTCCAAATATGAGCCAAATCGGACCACAAATACGATTTTTTTGAATATCTCGATCCTAGCGGCGATTTTTTTCATAGGTCGCTTTCTATACTTGCATGTATTATGTGTTCCAAATATGAGCCAAATCCGACCACAAATACGATTTTTTGAATATCCCGATCCTTGCGCCACCTAGCGGCGATTTTTTTCATAGGTCGCTTTCTATTCTTGTATGTATTACGTGTTCCAAATATGAGCCAAATCGGACTACAACTATGATTTTTGTGAATATCTCGATCCTTGTGCCACCTAGCGACGATTTTTTTCATAGGTCGCTTTCTATTCTTGTATGTATTATGCGACCCAATTATGAGCCAAATCGGACTACAAATACTATTTTTGTGAATATCTCGATACTTGCACCACCTAGCAGCGATTTTTTCTCATAGGTCGCTTTCACTCTTGCATGTATTATGTGCACCAAATATGAGCCAAATCGGATCACAAATACGATTTTTTGAATATCTCGATCCTTGTGCCACCTAGCGGCGATTTTTCATAGGTCGCTTTCTATACTTTTATGTATTACGTGTTCCAAATATGAGCCAAATCGGACCCCAAATACGATTTTTGTGAATATCTCGATCCTTGCGCCACCTAGCGGCGATTTTTTTCATAGGTCGCTTTCTATTCTTGCATGTATTATGTGCACCAAATATAAACCAAATCGGACCACAAATACGATTTTTTGAATTTCTCGATCCTTGCGCTACCTAGCGGCGATTTTTTTCATAGGTCGCTTTCTATTCTTGTATGTATTACGTGTTCCAAATATGAGCCAAATCGGACTACAAATATGATTTTTGTGAATATCTCGATCCTTGTGCCACCTAGCGGCGATTTTTTTTCATAGGTCGCTTTCTATTCTTTTATGTATTATGCGATCCAAATATGAGCCAAGTCGGACTACAAATATTATTTTTGTGAATATCTCGATATTTGCAGCCAAATCGGACTACAAATACTATTTTTGTGAATATCTCATTACTTGCACCACCTAGCAGCGATTTTTTCTCATAGGTCGCTTTCTGTTCTTGCATGTATTATGTGCACCAAATATGAGCCAAATCGGACCACAAATACGATTTTTTGAATATCTCGATCCTTGCGCCACCTAGCGGCGATTTTTTTTCATAGGTCGCTTTCTATTCTTGTATGTATTACGTGTTCCAAATATGAGCCAAATCGGACCACAAATACGATTTTTGTGAATATCTCGATACTTGCACCACCTAGCAGCGATTTTTTCTCATAGGTCGCTTTCTATTCTTGCATGTATTATGTGCACCAAATATGAGCCAAATCGGACCACAAATACGATTTTTGTGAATATCTCGATCCTTGCGCCACCTAGCGGCGATTTTTTTCTTAGGTCGCTTTCTATTCTTGTATGTATTACGTGTTCCAAATATGAGCCAAATCGGACTACAACTATGATTTTTGTGAATATCTCGATCCTTGTGGCACCTAGTGACGATTTTTTTCATAGGTCGCTTTCGATTCTTGTATGTATTATGCGACCCAAATATGAGCCAAATCGGACTACAAATATGATTTTTGTGAATATCTCGACACTTGCACCACCTAGCAGCGATTTTTTCTCATAGGTCGCTTTCTATTCTCGTATGTATTATGTGTTCCAAATATGAGCCAAATCGGACCACAAATACGATTTTTTTGAATATCTCGATCCTAGCGGTGATTTTTTTCATAGGTCGCTTTCTATACTTGCATGTATTATGTGTTCCAAATATGAGCCAAATCCGACCACAAATACGATTTTTTGAATATCTCGATCCTTGCCCCACCTAGCGGCGATTTTTTCATAGGTCGCTTTCTATTCTTGTATGTATTACGTGTTCCAAATATGAGCCAAATCGTACCACAAATACGATTCTTGTGAATATCTCGATCCTGGCACCACCTAGCGACGATTTTTTTCACAGGTGCTTGCTATTCTTGTATGTATTATGTGTTTCAAATATAAGCCAAATCGGACTACAAATACGATTTTTGTGAATATCTCGATCCTTGCGTCACCTAGCGGCGATTTTTTGTCATAGGTCGCTTTCTATTCTTGCATGTATTATGTGCACCAAATATGAGCCAAATCGGACCACAAATACGATTTTTTGATTTTTGTGCCACCTAGCGGCGATTTTTTTTCATAGGTCGCTTTCTATTCTTGTATGTATTATGCGATCCAAATATGAGCCAAGTCGGACTACAAATATTATTTTTGTGAATATCTCGATATTTGCAGCCAAATCAGACTACAAATACTATTTTTGTGAATATCTCGATACTTGCACCACTTTCTATTCTTGCATGTATTATGTGCACCATATATGAGCCAAATCGGACTACAAATATGATTTTTGGGAATATCTCGATCCTTGTGCCACCTAGTGGCGATTTTTTTCATAGGTCGCTTTCTATTCTTGTATGTATTACGTGTTCCAAATATGAGCCAAATCGGACTACAAATATGATTTTTGTGAATATCTCGATCCTTGTGCCACCTAGCGGAGATTTTTTTTCATAGGTCGCTTTCTACTCTTGTATGTATTATGTGATCCAAATATGTGCCAAGTCTGACTACAAATATTATTTTTGTGAATATCTCGATATTTGCAGCCAAATCGGACTACAAATAATATTTTTGTGAATATCTCGATACTTGCACCACCTAGCAGCAATTTTTTTAATAGGTCGCTTTCTATTCTTGTATGTATTATGCGATCCAAATATGAGCCAAATCGGACTACAAATACTATTTTTGTGAATATCTCGATACTTGCACCACCTAGCAGCGATTTTTTGTCATATGTCGCTTTCTATTCTTGCATGTATTATGTGCACCAAATATGAGCCAAATCGGACCACAAATACGATTTTTTGATTTTTGTGCCACCTAGCGGCGATTTTTTTTCATAGGTCGCTTTCTATTCTTGTATGTATTATGCGATCCAAATATGAGCCAAGTCGGACTACAAATATTATTTTTGTGAATATCTCGATATTTGCAGCCAAATCAGACTACAAACACTATTTTTGTGAATATCTCGATACTTGCACCACTTTCTATTCTTGCATGTATTATGTGCACCATATATGAGCCAAATCGGACTACAAATATGATTTTTGGGAATATCTCGATCCTTGTGCCACCTAGCGGCGATTTTTTTTCATAGGTCGCTTTCTATTCTTGTATGTATTATGCGATCCAAATATGAGCCAAGTCGGACTACAAATATTATTTTTGTGAATATCTCGATATTTGCAGCCAAATCAGACTACAAATATTATTTTTGTGAATATCTCGATACTTGCACCACCTAGCAGCGATTTTTTCTCATAGGTCGCTTTCTATTCTTGCATGTATTATGTGCACCAAATATGAGCCAAATCGGACCACAAATACGATTTTTTGAATATCTCGATCCTTGCGCCACCTAGCGGCGCTTTTTTCATAGGTCGCTTTCTATTCTTGTATGTATTACGTGTTCCAAATATGAGCCAAATCGGATCACAAATACGATTTTTGTGAATATCTCGATCCTTGCGCCACCTAGCGGCGATTTTTTTCATAGGTCGCTTTCTATTCTTGCATGTATTATGTGCACCAAATATGAGCCAAATCGGACCACAAATACGATTTTTTGAATATCTCGATCCTTGCGCCACCTAGCGGCGATTTTTTTCATAGGTCGCTTTCTATTCTTGTATGTATTACGTGTTCCAAATATGAGCCAAATCGGACCACAAATACGATTTTTGTGAATATCTCGATCCTTGCGCCACCTAGCGGCGATTTTTTTCATAGGTCGCTTTCTATTCTTGTATGTATTACTTGCTCCAAATATGAGCCAAATCGGACTACAACTCTGATTTTTGTGAATATCTCGATCCTTGTGCCACCTAGCGACGATTTTTTTCATAGGTCGCTTTCTATTCTTGTATGTATTATGCGACCCAAATATGAGCCAAATCGGACTACAAATACGATTTTTGTGAATATCTCGACACTTGCACCACCTAGCAGCGATTTTTTCTCATAGGTCGCTTTCTATTCTCGTATGTATTATGTGTTCCAAATATGAGCCAAATCGGACCACAAATACGATTTTTGTGAATATCTCGATCCTTGCGCCACCTAGCGGCGATTTTTTTCATAGGTCGCTTTCTATTCTTGTATGTATTACGTGTTCTAAATATGAGCCAAATCGGACTACAAATATGATTTCTGTGAATATCTCGATCCTTGTGCCACCTAGCGGCGATTTTTTTCATAGGTCGCTTTCTATTCTTGTATGTATTATGCGATCCAAATATGAGCCAAATCGGACCACAAATACGATTTTTTGAATATCTCTATCCTTGCGCCACCTAGCGGCGATTTTTTCATAGGTCGCTTTCTATTCTTGCATGTATTATGTGCACCAAATATGAGCCAAATCGGACCACAAATACGATTTTTTGAATATCTCGATCCTTGCGCCACCTAGCGGCGATTTTTTTCATAGGTCGCTTTCTATACTTGCATGTATTATGTGTTCCAAATATGAGCCAAATCCGACCACAAATACGATTTTTTGAATATCTCGATCCTTGCGCCACCTAGCGGCGATTTTTTTCATAGGTCGCTTTCTATTCTTGTATGTATCACGTGTTCCAAATATGAGCCAAATCGTACCACAAATACGATTTTTGTGAATATCTGGATCCTTGCACCACCTAGCGGCGATTTTTTTTTCACATGTGCTTGCTATTCTTGTATGTATTATGTGTTTCAAATATAAGCCGAATCGGACTACAAATAAGATTTTTGTGAATATCTCGATCCTTGCGCCACCTAGCGGCGATTTTTTTCATAGGTCGCTTTCTATTCTTGTATGTATTACGTGTTCCAACTATGAGCCAAATCGGACCACAAATACGATTTTTGTAAATATCTCGATCCTTGCACCACCTAGCAGCGATTTTTTCTCATAGGTCGCTTTCTATTCTTGTATGTATTATGTGTTCCAAATATGAGCCAAATCGGACCACAAATACGATTTTTTGAATATCTCGATCCTTGCGGGACCTAGCGGCGATTTATTCATAGGTCGCTTTCTATTCTTGTGTGTATTACGTGTTCCAAATATGAGCCAAATCGGACCACAAATAGGATTTTTGTGAATATCTCGATCCTTGCGCCACCTAGCGCCGATTTTTTCATAGGTCGCTTTCTATTCTTGCATGTATTATGTGCACCAAATATGAGCCAAATCGGACCACAAATACGATTTTTTGAATATCTCGATCCTTGCGCCACCTAGCGGCGATTTTTTCATAGGTCGCTTTCTATTCTTGTATGTATTACGTGTTCCAAATATGAGCCAAATCGGACCACAAATACGATTTTTGTGAATATCTCGATCCTTGCGCCACCTAGCGGCGATTTTTTTCATAGGTCGCTTTCTATTCTTGCATGTATTATGTGCACCAAATATGAGCCAAATCGGACCACAAATACGATTTTTTGAATATCTCGATCCTTGCGCCACCTAGCGGCGATTTTTTTCATAGGTCGCTTTCTATTCTTGTATGTATTACGTGTTCCAAATATGAGCCAAATCGGACCACAAATACGATTTTTGTGAATATCTCGATCCTTGCGCCACCTAGCGGCGATTTTTTTCATAGGTCGCTTTCTATTCTTGTATGTATTACTTGTTCCAAATATGAGCCAAATCGGACTACAACTCTGATTTTTGTGAATATCTCGATCCTTGTGCCACCTAGCGACGATTTTTTTCATAGGTCGCTTTCTATTCTTGTATGTATTATGCGACCCAAATATGAGCCAAATCGGACTACAAATACGATTTTTGTGAATATCTCGACACTTGCACCACCTAGCAGCGATTTTTTCTCATAGGTCGCTTTCTATTCTCGTATGTATTATGTGTTCCAAATATGAGCCAAATCAGACCACAAATACGATTTTTGTGAATATCTCGATCCTTGCGCCACCTAGCGGCGATTTTTTTCATAGGTCGCTTTCTATTCTTGTATGTATTACGTGTTCCAAATATGAGCCAAATCGGACTACAAATATGATTTCTGTGAATATCTCGATCCTTGTGCCACCTAGCGGCGATTTTTTTCATAGGTCGCTTTCTATTCTTGTATGTATTATGCGATCCAAATATGAGCCAAATCGGACCACAAATACGATTTTTTGAATATCTCTATCCTTGCGCCACCTAGCGGCGATTTTTTCATAGGTCGCTTCTATTCTTGCATGTATTACGTGTTCCAAATATGAGCCAAATCGGACCACAAATACGATTTTTGTGAGTATCTCGATCCTTGCGCCACCTAGCGGCGATTTTTTTCATAGGTCGCTTTCTATTCTTGCATGTATTATGTGCACCAAATATGAGCCAAATCGGACCACAAATACGATTTTTTGAATATCTCGATCCTTGCGCCACCTAGCGGCGATTTTGTTCATAGGTCGCTTTCTATACTTGCATGTATTATGTGTTCCAAATATGAGCCAAATCCGACCACAAATACGATTTTTTGAATATCTCGATCCTTGCGCCACCTAGCGGCGATTTTTTTCATAGGTCGCTTTCTATTCTTGTATGTATCACGTGTTCCAAATATGAGCCAAATCGTACCACAAATACGATTTTTGTGAATATCTGGATCCTTGCACCACCTAGCGGCGATTTTTTTTCCACATGTGCTTGCTATTCTTGTATGTATTATGTGTTTCAAATATAAGCCGAATCGGACTACAAATAAGATTTTTGTGAATATCTCGATCCTTGCGCCACCTAGCGGCGATTTTTTTCATAGGTCGCTTTCTATTCTTGTATGTATTACGTGTTCCAACTATGAGCCAAATCGGACCACAAATACGATTTTTGTAAATATCTCGATCCTTGCACCACCTAGCAGCGATTTTTTCTCATAGGTCGCTTTCTATTCTTTTATGTATTATGTGTTCCAAATATGAGCCAAATCGGACCACAAATACGATTTTTTGAATTTCTCGATCCTTGCGCTACCTAGCGGCGCTTTTTTCATAGGTCGCTTTCTATTCTTGTATGTATTACGTGTTCCAAATATGAGCCAAATGGGACTACAAATATGATTTTTGTGAATATCTCGATCCTTGTGCCAAATAGCGGCGATTTTTTTTTCATAGGTCGCTTTCTATTCTTGTATGTATTATGCGATCCAAATATGAGCCAAGTCGGACTACAAATATTATTTTTGTGAATATCTCGATATTTGCAGCCAAATCAGACTACAAATACTATTTTTGTGAATATCTCGATACTTGCACCACCTAGCAGCGATTTTTTCTCATAGGTCGCTTTCTATTCTTGCATGTATTATGTGCACCAAATATGAGCCAAATCGGACCACAAATACGATTTTTTGAATATCTCGATCCTTGCGCCACCTAGCGGCGATTTTTTCATAGGTCGCTTCTATTCTTGCATGTATTACGTGTTCCAAATATGAGCCAAATCGGACCACAAATACGATTTTTGTGAATATCTCGATCCTTGCGCCACCTAGCGGCGATTTTTTCATAGGTCGCTTTCTATTCTTGTATGTATTACGTGTTCCAAATATGAGCCAAATCGGACTACAAATATGATTTTTGTGAATATCTTGATCCTTGTGCCACCTAGCGGCGATTTTATTCATAGGTCGCTTTCTATTCTTGTATGTATTACGTGTTCCAAATATGAGCCAAATCGGACTACAACTCTGATTTTTGTGAATATCTCGATCCTTGTGCCACTTAGCGACGATTTTTTTCATAGGTCGCTTTCTTTTCTTGTATGTATTATGCGACCCAAATATGAGCCAAATCGGACTACAAATATGATTTTTGTGAATATATCGATCCTTGTGTCACCTAGCGGCGCTTTTTTTTATAGGTCGCTTTCTATTCTTGTATGTACTATGCGATCCAAATATGAGCCAAGTCGGACTACAAATATTATTTTTGTGAATGTCTCGATACTTGCACCACCTAGCAGCGATTTTTTCTCATAGGTCGCTTTCTATCCTTGCATGTATTATGTGCACCAATTATGAGCCAAATCGGTGCACAAATACGATTTTTTGAATATCTCGATCCTTGCGCCACCTAGCGGCGATTTTTTCATAGGTCGATTTCTATTCTTGTATGTATTACGTGTTCCAAATATGAGCCAAATTGGACCACAAATACGATTTTTGTGAATATCTCGATCCATGCGCCACCTAGCGGCGATTTTTTCATAGGTCGCTTTCTATTCATGCATGTATTATATGCACCAAATATGAGCCAAATCGGACCACAAATACGATTTTTTGAATATCTCGATCATTCCGCCACCTAGCGGCGATTTTTTTCATAGGTCGCTTTCGATTCTTGTATGTATTACGTGTTCCAAATATGAGCAAAATCGGACCACAAATAAGATTTTTGTGAATATCTCGACCCTTGCGCCACCTAGCGGCGATTTTTTTCATAGGTCGCTTTCTATTCTTGTATGTATTACGTATTCCAAATATGAGCCAAATCGGACTACAACTATGATTTTTGTGAATATCTCGATACTTGCACCACCTAGCAGCGATTTTTTGTCATAGGTCGCTTTCTATTCTTGTATGTATTATGCGACCCAAATATGAGCCAAATCGGACCACAAATACGATTTTTGTGAATATCTCGACACTTGCACCACCTAGCAGCGATTTTTTTCATAGGTCGCTTTCTATTCTTGTATGTATTACGTGTTCCAAATATGAGCCAAATCGGACTACAACTCTGATTTTTGTGAATATCTCGATCCTTGTGCCACCTAGCGACGATTTTTTTCATAGGCCGCTTTCTATTCTTGTATGTATTATGCGACCCAAATATGAGCCAAATCGGACTACAAATACGATTTTTGTGAATATCTCGACACTTGCACCACCTAGCAGCGATTTTTTTCATAGGTCTCTTTCTATTCTTGCATGTATTATGTGCACCAAATATGAGCCAAATCGGACCACAATACGATTTTTTGAATATTTCGATCATTGCGCCACCTAGCGGCGATTTTTTTCATAGGTCGCTTTCTTTTCTTGTATGTATTATGCGACCCAAATATAAGCCAAATCGGACTACAAATACGATTTTTGTGAATATCTCAACACTTGCACCACCTAGCAGCGATTTTTTCTCATAGGTCGCTTTCTATTCTCGTATGCATTATGTGTTCCAAATATGAGCCAAATCGGACTACAACTCTGATTTTTGTGAATATCTCGATCCTTGTGCCACCTAGCGACGATTTTTTTCATAGGTCGCTTTCTATTCTTGTATGTATTATGCGATCCAAATATGAGCCAAGTCGGACTACAAATATTATTTTTGTGAATATCTCGATATTTGCAGCCAAATCAGACCACAAATGCGATTTTTGTGAATATCTCGATCCTTGCGCCACCTAGCGGCGATTTTTTCATAGGTCGCTTTCTATTCTTGCGTGTATTATGTTCACCAAATATGAGCCAAATCGGACCACAAATACGATTTTTTGAATATCTCGATCCTTGCGCCACCTAGCGGCGCTTTTTCATAGGTCGCTTTCTATTCTTGTATGTATTACGTGTTCCAAATATGAGCCAAATCGGACTACAACTCTGATTTTTGTGAATATCTCGATCCTTGTGCCACCTAGCGACGATTTTTTTCATAGGTCGCTTTCTATTCTTGTATGTATTATGCGACCCAAATATGAGCCAAATCGGACTACAAGTACGATTTTTGTGAATATCTCGACACTTGCACCACCTAGCAGCGATTTTTTCTCATAGGTCGCTTTCTATTCTCGTATGTATTATGTGTTCCAAATATGAGCCAAATCGGACCACAAATACGATTTTTGTGAATATCTCGATCCTTGCGCCAACTAGCGGCGCTTTTTTTCATAGGTCGCTTTCTATTCTTGCATGTATTATGTGCACCAAATATGAGCCAAATCGGACCACAAATACGATTTTTTGAATATCTCGATCCTTGCGCCACTTAGCGGCGATTTTTTTCATAGGTCGCTTTCTATTCTTGTATGTATTACGTGTTCCAAATATGAGCCAAATCGGACCACAACTCTGATTTTTGTGAATATCTCGATCCTTGTGCTACCTAGCGACGATTTTTTTCATAGGTCGCTTTCTATTCTTGTATGTATTATGCGACCCAAATATGAGCCAAATCGGACTACAAATATGATTTTTGTGAATATCTCGACACTTGCACCACCTAGCAGCGATTTTTTCTCATAGGTCGCTTTCTATTCTCGTATGTATTATGTGTTCCAAATATGAGCCAAATCGGACCACAAATACGATTTTTTTGAATATCTCGATCCTAGCGGCGATTTTTTTCATAGGTCGCTTTCTTAACTTGCATGTATTATGTGTTCCAAATATGAGCCAAATCCGACCACAAATACGATTTTTGTGAATATCTCGATCCTTGCGCCACCTAGCGGCGATTTTTTTCATAGGTCGCTTTCTATTCTTGTATGTATTACGTGTTCCAAATATGAGCCAAATCGGACTACAAATATGATTTTTGTGAATATATCGATCCTTGTGTCACCTAGCGGCGCTTTTTTTCATAGGTCGCTTTCTATTCTTGTATGTACTATGCGATCCAAATATGAGCCAAGTCGGACTACAAATATTATTTTTGTGAATATCTCGATATTTGCAGCCAAATCAGACTACAAATACAATTTTTGTGAATGTCTCGATACTTGCACCACCTAGCAGCGATTTTTTCTCATAGGTCGCTTTCTATTCTTGCATGTATTATGTGCACCAATTATGAGCCAAATCGGTCCACAAATACGATTTTTTGAATATCTCGATCCTTGCGCCACCTAGCGGCGATTTTTTCATAGGTCGATTTCTATTCTTGTATGTATTACGTGTTCCAAATATGAGCCAAATCGGACCACAAATACGATTTTTGTGAATATCTCGATCCTTGCGCCACCTAGCGGCGATTTTTTCATAGGTCGCTTTCTATTCATGCATGTATTATATGCACCAAATATGAGCCAAATCGGACCACAAATACGATTTTTTGAATATCTCGATCATTCCGCCACCTAGCGGCGATTTTTTTCATAGGTCGCTTTCTATTCTTGTATGTATTACGTGTTCCAAATATGAGCAAAATCGGACCACAAAATACGATTTTTGTGAATATCTCGATCCTTGCGCCACCTAGCGGCGATTTTTTTCATAGGTCGCTTTCTATTCTTGTATGTATTACGTGTTCCAAATATGAGCCAAATCGGACTACAACTAAGATTTTTGTGAATATCTCGATACTTGCACCACCTAGCAGCGATTTTTTGTCATAGGTCGCTTTCTATTCTTGTATGTATTATGCGACCCAAATATGAGCCAAATCGGACCACAAATACGATTTTTGTGAATATCTCGACACTTGCACCACCTAGCAGCGATTTTTTTCATAGGTCGCTTTCTATTCTTGTATGTATTACGTGTTCCAAATATGAGCCAAATCGGACTACAACTCTGATTTTTGTGAATATCTCGATCCTTGTGCCACCTAGCGACGATTTTTTTCATAGGTCGCTTTCTATTCTTGTATGTATTATGCGACCCAAATATGAGCCAAATCGGACTACAAATACGATTTTTGTGAATATCTCGACACTTGCACCACCTAGCAGCGATTTTTTTCATAGGTCGCTTTCTATTCTTGTATGTATTACGTGTTCCAAATATGAGCCAAATCGGACTACAACTCTGATTTTTGTGAATATCTCGATCCTTGTGCCACCTAGCGACGATTTTTTTCATAGGCCGCTTTCTATTCTTGTATGTATTATGCGACCCAAATATGAGCCAAATGGGACTACAAATACGATTTTTGTGGATATCTCGACACTTGCACCACCTAGCAGCGTTTTTTTTCATAGGTCTCTTTCTATTCTTGCATGTATTATGTGCACCAAATATGAGCCAAATCGGACCACAATACGATTTTTTGAATATCTCGATCATTGCGCCACCTAGCGGCGATTTTTTTCATAGGTCGCTTTCTTTTCTTGTATGTATTATGCGACCCAAATATAAGCCAAATCGGACTACAAATACGATTTTTGTGAATATCTCGACACTTGCACCACCTAGCAGCGATTTTTTCTCATAGGTCGCTTTCTATTCTCGTATGTATTATGTGTTCCAAATATGAACCAAATCGGACTACAACTCTGATTTTTGTGAATATCTCGATCCTTGTGCCACCTAGCGACGATTTTTTTCATAGGTCGCTTTCTATTCTTGTATGTATTATGCGATCCAAATATGAGCCAAGTCGGACTACAAATATTATTTTTGTGAATATCTCGATATTTGCAGCCAAATCAGACTACAAATACTATTTTTGTGAATATCTCGATACTTGCACCACCTAGCAGCGATTTTTTCTCGTAGGTCGCTTTCTATTCTTGCATGTATTATGTGCACCAAATATGAGCCAAATCGGACCACAAATTCAATTTTTTCAATATCTCGATCCTTGCGCCACCTAGCGGCGATTTTTTCATAGGTCGATTTCTATTCTTGTATGTATTACGTGTTCCAAATATGAGCCAAATCGGACCACAAATGCGATTTTTGTGAATATCTCGATCCTTGCGCCACCTAGCGGCGATTTTTTTCATAGGTCGCTTTCTATTCTTGCGTGTATTATGTTCACCAAATATGAGCCAAATCGGACCACAAATACGATTTTTTGAATATCTCGATCCTTGCGCCACCTAGCGGCGATTTTTTTCATAGGTCGCTTTCTATTCTTGTATGTATTACGTGTTCCAAATATGAGCCAAATCGGACTACAACTCTGATTTTTGTGAATATCTCGATCCTTGTGCCACCTAGCGACGATTTTTTTCATAAGCCGCTTTCTATTCTTGTATGTATTATGCGACCCAAATATGAGCCAAATCGGACTACAAATACGATTTTTGTGAATATCTCGACACTTGCACCACCTAACAGCGATTTTTTCTCATAGGTCGCTTTCTATTCTCGTATGTATTATGTGTTCCAAATATGAGCCAAATCGGACCACAAATACGATTTTTGTGAATATCTCGATCCTTGCGCCAACTAGCGGCGCTTTTTTTCATAGGTCGCTTTCTATTCTTGCATGTATTATGTGCACCAAATATGAGCCAAATCGGACCACAAATACGATTTTTTGAATATCTCGATCCTTGCGCCACCTAGCGGCGATTTTTTTCATAGGTCGCTTTCTATTCTTGTATGTATTACGTGTTCCAAATATGAGCCAAATCGGACTACAACTCTGATTTTTGTGAATATCTCGATCCTTGAACCACCTAGCGACGATTTTTTTCATAGGTCGCTTTCTATTCTTGTATGTATTATGCGACCCAAATATGAGCCAAATCGGACTACAAATATGATTTTTGTGAATATCTCGACACTTGCACCACCTAGCAGCGATTTTTTCTCATAGGTCGCTTTCTATTCTCATATGTATTATGTGTTCCAAATATGAGCCAAATCGGACCACAAATGCGATTTTTTTGAATATCTCGATCCTAGCGGCGATTTTTTTTATAGGTCGCTTTCTTAACTTGCATGTATTATGTGTTCCAAATATGAGCCAAATCCGACCACAAATACGATTTTTGTGAATATCTCGATCCTTGCGCCACCTAGCGGCGATTTTTTTCATAGGTCGCTTTCTATTCTTGTATGTATTACGTGTTCCAAATATGAGCCAAATCGGACTACAAATATGATTTTTGTGAATATCTAGATCCTTGTGCCACCTAGTGGCGCTTTTTTTCATAGGTCGCTTTCTATTCTTGTATGTACTATGCGATCCAAATATGAGCCAAGTCGGACTACAAATATTATTTTTGTGAATATCTCGATATTTTCAGCCAAATCAGACTACAAATACTATTTTTGTGAATGTCTCGATACTTGCACCACCTAGCAGCGATTTTTTCTCATAGGTCGCTTTCTATTCTTGCATGTATTATGTGCACCAATTATGAGCCAAATCGGGCCACAAATACGATTTTTTGAATATCTCGATCCTTGCGCCACCTAGCGGCGATTTTTTCATAGGTCGCTTTCTATTCTTGTATGTAGTACGTGTTCCAAATATGAGCCAAATCGGACCACAAATACGATTTTTGTGAATATCTCGATCCTTGCGCCACCTAGCGGCGATTTTTTTCATAGGTCGCTTTCTATTCATGCATGTATTATGTGCACCAAATATGAGCCAAATCGGACCACAAATACGATTTTTTGAATATCTCGATCATTCCGCCACCTAGCGGCGATTTTTTTCATAGGTCGCTTTCTATTCTTGTATGTATTACGTGTTCCAAATATGAGCAAAATCGGACCACAAATACGATTTTTGTGAATATCTCGATCCTTGCGCCACCTAGCGGCGATTTTTTTCATAGGTCGCTTTCTATTCTTGTATGTATTACGTGTTCCAAATATGAGCCAAATCGGACTGCAACTATGATTTTTGTGAATATCTCGATCCTTGTGCCACCTAGCGACGATTTTTTTCATAGGTCGCTTTCTATTCTTGTATGTATTATGCGACCCAAATATGAGCCAAATCGGACTACAAATACGATTTTTGTGAATATCTCGACACTTGCACCACCTAGCAACGATTTTTTTCATAGGTCGCTTTCTATTCTTGTATGTATTACGTGTTCCAAATATGAGCCAAATCGGACTACAACTCTGATTTTTGTGAATATCTCGATCCTTGTGCCACCTAGCGACGATTTTTTCATAGGCCGCTTTCTATTCTTGTATGTATTATGCGACCCAAATATGAGCCAAATCGGACTACAAATACGATTTTTGTGAATATCTCGACACTTGCACCACCTAGCAGCGATTTTTTTCATAGGTCTCTTTCTATTCTTGCATGTATTATGTGCACCAAATATGAGCCAAATCGGACCACAATACGATTTTTTGAATATCTCGATCATTGCGCCACCTAGCGGCGATTTTTTTCATACGTCGCTTTCTATTCTTGTATGTATTACGTGTTCCAAATATGAGCCAAATCGGACCACAAATACGATTTTAGTGAATATCTCGATCCTTGCGCCACCTAGCGGCGATTTTTTTCATAGGTCGCTTTCTATTCTTGTATGTATTACGTGTTCCAAATATGAGCCAAATCGGACTACAACTCTGACTTTTGTGAATATCTCGATCCTTGTGCCACCTAGCGGCGATTTTTTTCATAGGTCGCTTTCTATTCTTGTATGTATTACGTATTCCAAATATGAGCCAAATCGGACTACAACTCTGATTTTTGTGAATATCTCGATCCTTGTGCCACCTAGCGACGATTTTTTTCATAGGTCGCTTTCTATTCTTGTATGTATTATGCGACCCAAATATGAGCCAAATCGGACTACAAATACGATTTTTGTGAATATCTCGACACTTGCACCACCTAGCAGCGATTTTTTCTCATAGGTCGTTTCTATTCTTGCATGTATTATGTGCACCAAATATGAGCCAAATCGGACCACAAATACGATTTTTTGAATATCTCGATCCTTGCGCCACCTAGCGGCGATTTTTTCATAGGTCGCTTTCTATTCTTGTATGTATTACGTGTTCCAAATATGAGCCAAATCGGACCACAAATACGATTTTTGTGAATATCTCGATCCTTGCGCCACCTAGCGGCGATTTTTTTCATAGGTCGCTTTCTATTCTTGTATGTATTACGTGTTCCAAATATGAGCCAAATCGGACTACAACTCTGATTTTTGTGAATATCTCGATCCTTGTGCCACCTAGCGACGATTTTTTTCATAAGCCGCTTTCTATTCTTGTATGTATTATGCGACCCAAATATGAGCCAAATCGGACTACAAATACGATTTTTGTGAATATCTCGACACTTGCACCACCTAACAGCGATTTTTTCTCATAGGTCGCTTTCTATTCTCGTATGTATTATGTGTTCCAAATATGAGCCAAATCGGACCACAAATACGATTTTTGTGAATATCTCGATCCTTGCGCCAACTAGCGGCGCTTTTTTTCATAGGTCGCTTTCTATTCTTGCATGTATTATGTGCACCAAATATGAGCCAAATCGGACCACAAATACGATTTTTTGAATATCTCGATCCTTGCGCCACCTAGCGGCGATTTTTTTCATAGGTCGCTTTCTATTCTTGTATGTATTACGTGTTCCAAATATGAGCCAAATCGGACTACAACTCTGATTTTTGTGAATATCTCGATCCTTGAACCACCTAGCGACGATTTTTTTCATAGGTCGCTTTCTATTCTTGTATGTATTATGCGACCCAAATATGAGCCAAATCGGACTACAAATATGATTTTTGTGAATATCTCGACACTTGCACCACCTAGCAGCGATTTTTTCTCATAGGTCGCTTTCTATTCTCATATGTATTATGTGTTCCAAATATGAGCCAAATCGGACCACAAATGCGATTTTTTTGAATATCTCGATCCTAGCGGCGATTTTTTTTATAGGTCGCTTTCTTAACTTGCATGTATTATGTGTTCCAAATATGAGCCAAATCCGACCACAAATACGATTTTTGTGAATATCTCGATCCTTGCGCCACCTAGCGGCGATTTTTTTCATAGGTCGCTTTCTATTCTTGTATGTATTACGTGTTCCAAATATGAGCCAAATCGGACTACAAATATGATTTTTGTGAATATCTAGATCCTTGTGCCACCTAGTGGCGCTTTTTTTCATAGGTCGCTTTCTATTCTTGTATGTACTATGCGATCCAAATATGAGCCAAGTCGGACTACAAATATTATTTTTGTGAATATCTCGATATTTTCAGCCAAATCAGACTACAAATACTATTTTTGTGAATGTCTCGATACTTGCACCACCTAGCAGCGATTTTTTCTCATAGGTCGCTTTCTATTCTTGCATGTATTATGTGCACCAATTATGAGCCAAATCGGGCCACAAATACGATTTTTTGAATATCTCGATCCTTGCGCCACCTAGCGGCGATTTTTTCATAGGTCGCTTTCTATTCTTGTATGTAGTACGTGTTCCAAATATGAGCCAAATCGGACCACAAATACGATTTTTGTGAATATCTCGATCCTTGCGCCACCTAGCGGCGATTTTTTTCATAGGTCGCTTTCTATTCATGCATGTATTATGTGCACCAAATATGAGCCAAATCGGACCACAAATACGATTTTTTGAATATCTCGATCATTCCGCCACCTAGCGGCGATTTTTTTCATAGGTCGCTTTCTATTCTTGTATGTATTACGTGTTCCAAATATGAGCAAAATCGGACCACAAATACGATTTTTGTGAATATCTCGATCCTTGCGCCACCTAGCGGCGATTTTTTTCATAGGTCGCTTTCTATTCTTGTATGTATTACGTGTTCCAAATATGAGCCAAATCGGACTGCAACTATGATTTTTGTGAATATCTCGATCCTTGTGCCACCTAGCGACGATTTTTTTCATAGGTCGCTTTCTATTCTTGTATGTATTATGCGACCCAAATATGAGCCAAATCGGACTACAAATACGATTTTTGTGAATATCTCGACACTTGCACCACCTAGCAACGATTTTTTTCATAGGTCGCTTTCTATTCTTGTATGTATTACGTGTTCCAAATATGAGCCAAATCGGACTACAACTCTGATTTTTGTGAATATCTCGATCCTTGTGCCACCTAGCGACGATTTTTTCATAGGCCGCTTTCTATTCTTGTATGTATTATGCGACCCAAATATGAGCCAAATCGGACTACAAATACGATTTTTGTGAATATCTCGACACTTGCACCACCTAGCAGCGATTTTTTTCATAGGTCTCTTTCTATTCTTGCATGTATTATGTGCACCAAATATGAGCCAAATCGGACCACAATACGATTTTTTGAATATCTCGATCATTGCGCCACCTAGCGGCGATTTTTTTCATACGTCGCTTTCTATTCTTGTATGTATTACGTGTTCCAAATATGAGCCAAATCGGACCACAAATACGATTTTAGTGAATATCTCGATCCTTGCGCCACCTAGCGGCGATTTTTTTCATAGGTCGCTTTCTATTCTTGTATGTATTACGTGTTCCAAATATGAGCCAAATCGGACTACAACTCTGACTTTTGTGAATATCTCGATCCTTGTGCCACCTAGCGGCGATTTTTTTCATAGGTCGCTTTCTATTCTTGTATGTATTACGTATTCCAAATATGAGCCAAATCGGACTACAACTCTGATTTTTGTGAATATCTCGATCCTTGTGCCACCTAGCGACGATTTTTTTCATAGGTCGCTTTCTATTCTTGTATGTATTATGCGACCCAAATATGAGCCAAATCGGACTACAAATACGATTTTTGTGAATATCTCGACACTTGCACCACCTAGCAGCGATTTTTTCTCATAGGTCGTTTCTATTCTTGCATGTATTATGTGCACCAAATATGAGCCAAATCGGACCACAAATACGATTTTTTGAATATCTCGATCCTTGCGCCACCTAGCGGCGATTTTTTCATAGGTCGCTTTCTATTCTTGTATGTATTACGTGTTCCAAATATGAGCCAAATCGGACCACAAATACGATTTTTGTGAATATCTCGATCCTTGCGCCACCTAGCGGCGATTTTTTTCATAGGTCGCTTTCTATTCTTGCATGTATTATGTGCACCAAATATGAGCCAAATCGGACCACAAATACGATTTTTTGAATATCTCGATCATTGCGCCACCTAGCGGCGATTTTTTTCATAGGTCGCTGTCTATTCTTGTATGTATTACGTGTTCCAAATATGAGCCAAATCGGACCACAAATACGATTTTTGTGAATATCTCGATCCTTGCGCCACCTAGCGGCGATTTTTTCATAGGTCGCTTTCTATTCTTGTATGTATTACGTGTTCCAAATATGAGCCAAATCGGACTACAACTCTGATTTTTGTGAATATCTCGATCCTTGTGCCACCTAGCGGCGATTTTTTTCATAGGTCGCTTTCTATTCTTGTATGTATTACGTGTTCCAAATATGAGCCAAATCGGACTACAACTCTGATTTTTGTGAATATCTCGGCACTTGCACCACCTAGCAGCGATTTTTCTCATAGGTCGATTTCTATTCTCGTATGTATTATGTGTTCCAAATATGAGCCAAATCGGACCACAAATACGATTTTTTTGAATATCTCGATCCTAGCGGCGATTTTTTTCATAGGTCGCTTTCTTAACTTGCATGTATTATGTGTTCCAAATATGAGCCAAATCCGACCATAAATACGATTTTTGTGAATATCTCGATCCTTGCGCCACCTAGCGGCGATTTTTTTCATAGGTCGCTTTCTATTCTTGTATGTATTACGTGTTCCAAATATGAGCCAAATCGGACTACAAATATGATTTTTGTGGATATCTCGATCCTTGTGCCACCTAGCGGCGATTTTTTTCATAGGTCGCTTTCTATTCTTGTATGTATTATGCGATCCAAATATGAGCCAAGTCGGACTACAAATATTATTTTTGTGAATATCTCGATATTTGCAGCCAAATCAGACTACAAATTCTATTTTTGTGAATATCTCGATACTTGCACCACCTAGCAGCGATTTTTCTCATAGGTCGCTTTCTATTCTTGCATGTATTATGTGCACCAATTATGAGCCAAATCGGACCACAAATACGATTTTTTGAATATCTCGGTCCTTGCGCCACCTAGCGGCGATTTTTCATAGGTCGCTTTCTATTCTTTTATGTATTACGTGTTCCAAATATGAGCCAAATCGGACCACAAATACGATTTTTGTGAATATCTCGATCCTTGCGCCACCTAGCGGCGATTTTTTTCATAGTTCGCTTTCTATTCTTGCATGTATTATGTGCACCAAATATGAGCCAAATCGGACCACAAATACGATTTTTTGAATATCTCGATCATTGCGCCACCTAGCGGCGATTTTTTTCATAGGTCGCTTTCTATCCTTGTATGTATTACGTGTTCCAAATATGAGCCAAATCGGACCACAAATACGATTTTTGTGAATATCTCGATCCTTGCGCCACCTAGCGGCGATTTTTTCATAGATCGCTTTCTATTCTTGTATGTATTACGTGTTCCAAATATGAGCCAAATCGGACTACAACTCTGATTTTTGTGAATATCTCGATCCTTGTGCCACCTAGCGACGATTTTTTTCATAGGTCGCTTTCAATTCTTGTATGTATTATGCGACCCAAATATGAGCCAAATCGGACTACAAATACGATTTTTGTGAATATCTCGACACTTGCACCACCTATCAGCGCCTTTTTCTCATAGGTCGCTTTCTATTCTTGCATGTATTATGTGTTCCAAATATGAGCCAAATCGGACCACAAATACGATTTTTTGAATATCTCGATCCTTGCGCCACCCAGCGGCGCTTTTTTCATAGGTCGCTTTCTATTCTCTTATGTATTATGTGGCCCAAATATGAGCCAAATCGGACCACAAATACGATTTCTTTGAATATCTCGATCCTAGCGGCGATTTTTTTCATAGGTCGCTTTCTTAACTTGCATGTATTATGTGTTCCAAATATGAGCCAAATCCGACCACAAATACGATTTTTTGAATATCTCGATCCTTGCGCCACCTAGCGGCGTTTTTTTTCATAGATCGCTTTCTATTCTTGTATGTATTACCTGTTCCAAATATGAGCCAAATCGGACTACAAATATGATTTTTGTGAATATCTCGATCCTTGTGCCACCTAGCGGCGATTTTTTTCATAGGTCGCTTTCTATTCTTGTATGTATTATGCGATCCAAATATGAGCCAAGTCGGACTACAAATATTATTTTTGTGAATATCTCGATATTTGCAGCCAAATCAGACTACAAATACTATTTTTGTGAATATCTCGATACTTGCACCACCTAGCAGCGATTTTTTTCTCATAGGTCGCTTTCTATTCTTGCATGTATTATGTGCACCAATTATGAGCTAAATCGGACCACAAATACGATTTTTTGAATATCTCGATCCTTGCGCCACCTAGCGGCGATTTTTCATAGGTCGCTTTCTATTCTTGTATGTATTACGTGTTCCAAATATGAGCCAAATCGGACTACAACTCTGATTTTTGTGAATATCTCGATCCTTGTGCCACCTAGCGACGATTTTTTTCATAGGTCGCTTTCATTCTTGTATGTATTATGCGACCCAAATATGAGCCAAATCGGACTACAAATACGATTTTTGTGAATATCTCGACACTTGCACCACCTATCAGCGACTTTTTCTCATAGGTCGCTTTCTATTCTTGCATGTATTATGTGTTCCAAATATGAGCCAAATCGGACCACAAATACGATTTTTTGAATATCTCGATCCTTGCGCCACCCAGCGGCGCTTTTTTCATAGGTCGCTTTCTATTCTCTTATGTATTATGTGGTCCAAATATGAGCCAAATCGGGCCACAAATACGATTTCTTTGAATATCTCGATCCTAGCGGCGATTTTTTTCATAGGTCGCTTTCTTAACTTGCATGTATTATGTGTTCCAAATATGAGCCAAATCCGACCACAAATACGATTTTTTGAATATCTCGATCCTTGCGCTACCTAGCGGCGTTTTTTTTTCATAGATCGCTTTCTATTCTTGTATGTATTACGTGTTCCAAATATGAGCCAAATCGGACCACAAATACGATTTTTGTGAATATCTCGATCCTTGTGCCACCTAGCGGCGTTTTTTTTCATAGGTTGCTTTCTATTCTTGTATGTATTATGCGATCAAAATATGAGCCAAATCGGACTACAAATACTATTTTTGTGAATATCTCGATACTTGCACCACCTAGCAGCGATTTTTTGTCATAGGTCGCTTTCTATTCTTGTATGTATTACGTGTTCCAAATATGAGCCAAATCGTACCACAAATACGATTTTTGTGAATATCTCGATCCTTGCGCCACCTAGCGGCGATTTTTTTCATAGATCGCTTTCTATTCTTGTATGTATTACGTGTTCCAAATATGAGCCAAATCGGACCACAAATACGATTTTTGTGAATATCTCGATCCTTGTGCCACCTAGCGGCGATTTTTTTTTTCATAGGTTGCTTTCTATTCTTGTATGTATTATGCGATCAAAATATGAGCCAAATCGGACTACAAATACTATTTTTGTGAATATCTCGATACTTGCACCACCTAGCAGCGATTTTTTGTCATAGGACGCTTTCTATTCTTGCATGTATTATGTGCACCAAATATGAGCCAAATCGGACCACAAATACGTTTATTCGAATTTCTCGATCCTTGCGCCACCTAGCGGCGATTTTTTTCATAGGTCGCTTTCTATTCTTGTATGTATTACGTGTTCCAAATATGAGCCAAATCGGACCACAAATAGGATTTTTGTGAATATCTTGATACTTGCGCCACCTAGCGGCGATTTTTTTCATGGGTCGCTTTCTATTCTTGTGTGTATTACGTGTTCCAAATATGAGCCAAATCGGACTACAAATATGATTTTTGTGAATATCTCGATCCTTGTGCCACCTAGCGGCGATTTTTTTCATAGGTCGCTTTCTATTCTTGTATGTATTACGTGTTCCAAATATGAGCCAAATCGGACTACAACTCTGATTTTTGTGAATATCTCGATCCTTGAACCACCTAGCGACGATTTTTTTCATAGGTCGCTTTCTATTCTTGTATGTATTATGCGACCCAAATATGAGCCAAATCGGAGTACAAATATGATTTTTGTGAATATCTCGACACTTGCACCACCTAGCAGCGATTTTTTCTCATAGGTCGCTTTCTATTCTCGTATGTATTATGTGTTCCAAATATGAGCCAAATCGGACCACAAATGCGATTTTTTTGAATATCTCGATCCTAGCGGCGATTTTTTTTATAGGTCGCTTTCTTAACTTGCATGTATTATGTGTTCCAAATATGAGCCAAATCCGACCACAAATACGATTTTTGTGAATATCTCGATCCTTGCGCCACCTAGCGGCGATTTTTTTCATAGGTCGCTTTCTATTTTTGTATGTATTACGTGTTCCAAATATGAGCCAAATCGGACTACAAATATGATTTTTGTGAATATCTAGATCCTTGTGCCACCTAGTGGCGCTTTTTTTCATAGGTCGCTTTCTATTCTTGTATGTACTATGCGATCCAAATATGAGCCAAGTCGGACTACAAATATTATTTTTGTGAATATCTCGATATTTTCAGCCAAATCAGACTACAAATACTATTTTTGTGAATGTCTCGATACTTGCACCACCTAGCAGCGATTTTTTCTCATAGGTCGCTTTCTATTCTTGCATGTATTATGTGCACCAATTATGAGCCAAATCGGGCCACAAATACGATTTTTTGAATATCTCGATCCTTGTGCCACCTAGCGGCGATTTTTTCATAGGTCGCTTTCTATTCTTGTATGTAGTACGTGTTCCAAATATGAGCCAAATCGGACCACAAATACGATTTTTGTGAATATCTCGATCCTTGCGCCACCTAGCGGCGATTTTTTTCATAGGTCGCTTTCTATTCATGCATGTATTATGTGCACCAAATATGAGCCAAATCGGACCACAAATACGATTTTTTGAATATCTCGATCATTCCGCCACCTAGCGGCGATTTTTTTCATAGGTCGCTTTCTATTCTTGTATGTATTACGTGTTCCAAATATGAGCCAAATCGGACTGCAACTATGATTTTTGTGAATATCTCGATCCTTGTGCCACCTAGCGACGATTTTTTTCATAGGTCGCTTTCTATTCTTGTATGTATTATGCGACCCAAATATGAGCCAAATCGGACTACAAATACGATTTTTGTGAATATCTCGACACTTGCACCACCTAGCAACGATTTTTTTCATAGGTCGCTTTCTATTCTTGTATGTATTACGTGTTCCAAATATGAGCCAAATCGGACTACAACTCTGATTTTTGTGAATATCTCGATCCTTGTGCCACCTAGCGACGATTTTTTCATAGGCCGCTTTCTATTCTTGTATGTATTATGCGACCCAAATATGAGCCAAATCGGACTACAAATACGATTTTTGTGAATATCTCGACACTTGCACCACCTAGCAGCGATTTTTTTCATAGGTCTCTTTCTATTCTTGCATGTATTATGTGCACCAAATATGAGCCAAATCGGACCACAACACGATTTTTTGAATATCTCGATCATTGCGCCACCTAGCGGCGATTTTTGTCATACGTCGCTTTCTATTCTTGTATGTATTACGTGTTCCAAATATGAGCCAAATCGGACCACAAATACGATTTTAGTGAATATCTCGATCCTTGCGCCACCTAGCGGCAATTTTTTTCATAGGTCGCTTTCTATTCTTGTATGTATTACGTGTTCCAAATATGAGCCAAATCGGACTACAACTCTGACTTTTGTGAATATCTCGATCCTTGTGCCACCTAGCGGCGATTTTTTTCATAGGTCGCTTTCTATTCTTGTATGTATTACGTATTCCAAATATGAGCCAAATCGGACTACAACTCTGATTTTTGTGAATATCTCGATCCTTGTGCCACCTAGCGACGATTTTTTTCATAGGTCGCTTTCTATTCTTGTATGTATTATGCGACCCAAATATGAGCCAAATCGGACTACAAATACGATTTTTGTGAATATCTCGACACTTGCACCACCTAGCAGCGATTTTTTCTCATAGGTCGTTTCTATTCTTGCATGTATTATGTGCACCAAATATGAGCCAAATCGGACCACAAATACGATTTTTTGAATATCTCGATCCTTGCGCCACCTAGCGGCGATTTTTTCATAGGTCGCTTTCTATTCTTGTATGTATTACGTGTTCCAAATATGAGCCAAATCGGACCACAAATACGATTTTTGTGAATATCTCGATCCTTGCGCCACCTAGCGGCGATTTTTTTCATAGGTCGCTTTCTATTCTTGCATGTATTATGTGCACCAAATATGAGCCAAATCGGACCACAAATACGATTTTTTGAATATCTCGATCATTGCGCCACCTAGCGGCGATTTTTTTCATAGGTCGCTGTCTATTCTTGTATGTATTACGTGTTCCAAATATGAGCCAAATCGGACCACAAATACGATTTTTGTGAATATCTCGATCCTTGCGCCACCTAGCGGCGATTTTTTCATAGGTCGCTTTCTATTCTTGTATGTATTACGTGTTCCAAATATGAGCCAAATCGGACTACAACTCTGATTTTTGTGAATATCTCGATCCTTGTGCCACCTAGCGGCGATTTTTTTCATAGGTCGCTTTCTATTCTTGTATGTATTACGTGTTCCAAATATGAGCCAAATCGGACTACAACTCTGATTTTTGTGAATATCTCGGCACTTGCACCACCTAGCAGCGATTTTTCTCATAGGTCGATTTCTATTCTCGTATGTATTATGTGTTCCAAATATGAGCCAAATCGGACCACAAATACGATTTTTTTGAATATCTCGATCCTAGCGGCGATTTTTTTCATAGGTCGCTTTCTTAACTTGCATGTATTATGTGTTCCAAATATGAGCCAAATCCGACCATAAATACGATTTTTGTGAATATCTCGATCCTTGCGCCACCTAGCGGCGATTTTTTTCATAGGTCGCTTTCTATTCTTGTATGTATTACGTGTTCCAAATATGAGCCAAATCGGACTACAAATATGATTTTTGTGAATATCTCGATCCTTGTGCCACCTAGCGGCGATTTTTTTCATAGGTCGCTTTCTATTCTTGTATGTATTATGCGATCCAAATATGAGCCAAGTCGGACTACAAATATTATTTTTGTGAATATCTCGATATTTGCAGCCAAATCAGACTACAAATACTATTTTTGTGAATATCTCGATACTTGCACCACCTAGCAGCGATTTTTTCTCATAGGTCGCTTTCTATTCTTGCATGTATTATGTGCACCAATTATGAGCCAAATCGGACCACAAATACGATTTTTTGAATATCTCGGTCCTTGCGCCACCTAGCGGCGATTTTTCATAGGTCGCTTTCTATTCTTGTATGTATTACGTGTTCCAAATATGAGCCAAATCGGACCACAAATACGATTTTTGTGAATATCTCGATCCTTGCGCCACCTAGCGGCGATTTTTTTCATAGTTCGCTTTCTATTCTTGCATGTATTATGTGCACCAAATATGAGCCAAATCGGACCACAAATACAATTTTTTGAATATCTCGATCATTGCGCCACCTAGCGGCGATTTTTTTCATAGGTCGCTTTCTATCCTTGTATGTATTACGTGTTCCAAATATGAGCCAAATCGGACCACAAATACGATTTTTGTGAATATCTCGATCCTTGCGCCACCTAGCGGCGATTTTTTCATAGATCGCTTTCTATTCTTGTATGTATTACGTGTTCCAAATATGAGCCAAATCGGACTACAACTCTGATTTTTGTGAATATCTCGATCCTTGTGCCACCTAGCGACGATTTTTTTCATAGGTCGCTTTCAATTCTTGTATGTATTATGCGACCCAAATATGAGCCAAATCGGACTACAAATACGATTTTTGTGAATATCTCGACACTTGCACCACCTATCAGCGCCTTTTTCTCATAGGTCGCTTTCTATTCTTGCATGTATTATGTGTTCCAAATATGAGCCAAATCGGACCACAAATACGATTTTTTGAATATCTCGATCCTTGCGCCACCCAGCGGCGCTTTTTTCATAGGTCGCTTTCTATTCTCTTATGTATTATGTGGTCCAAATATGAGCCAAATCGGACCACAAATACGATTTCTTTGAATATCTCGATCCTAGCGGCGATTTTTTTCATAGGTCGCTTTCTTAACTTGCATGTATTATGTGTTCCAAATATGAGCCAAATCCGACCACAAATACAATTTTTTGAATATCTCGATCCTTGCGCCACCTAGCGGCGTTTTTTTTCATAGATCGCTTTCTATTCTTGTATGTATTACCTGTTCCAAATATGAGCCAAATCGGACTACAAATATGATTTTTGTGAATATCTCGATCCTTGTGCCACCTAGCGGCGATTTTTTTCATAGGTCGCTTTCTATTCTTGTATGTATTATGCGATCCAAATATGAGCCAAGTCGGACTACAAATATTATTTTTGTGAATATCTCGATATTTGCAGCCAAATCAGACTACAAATACTATTTTTGTGAATATCTCGATACTTGCACCACCTAGCAGCGATTTTTTCTCGTAGGTCGCTTTCTATTCTTGCATGTATTATGTGCACCAATTATGAGCTAAATCGGACCACAAATACGATTTTTTGAATATCTCGATCCTTGCGCCACCTAGCGGCGATTTTTCATAGGTCGCTTTCTATTCTTGTATGTATTACGTGTTCCAAATATGAGCCAAATCGGACCACAAATACGATTTTTGTGAATATCTCGATCCTTGCGCCACCTAGCGGCGATTTTTTTCATAGTTCGCTTTCTATTCTTGCATGTATTATGTGCACCAAATATGAGCCAAATCGGACCACAAATACGATTTTTTGAATATCTCGATCATTGCGCCACCTAGCGGCGATTTTTTTCATAGGTCGCTTTCTATCCTTGTATGTATTACGTGTTCCAAATATGAGCCAAATCGGACTACAACTCTGATTTTTGTGAATATCTCGATCCGTGTGCCACCTAGCGACGATTTTTTTCATAGGTCGCTTTCAATTCTTGTATGTATTATGCGACCCAAATATGAGCCAAATCGGACTACAAATACGATTTTTGTGAATATCTCGACACTTGCACCACCTATCAGCGACTTTTTCTCATAGGTCGCTTTCTATTCTTGCATGTATTATGTGTTCCAAATATGAGCCAAATCGGACCACAAATACGATTTTTTGAATATCTCGATCCTTGCGCCACCTAGCGGCGATTTTTTTCATAGGTCGCTTTCTATTCTTGTATGTATTACGTGTTCCAAATATGAGCCAAATCGGACTACAACTCTGATTTTTGTGAATATCTCGATCCGTGTGCCACCTAGCGACGATTTTTTTCATAGGTCGCTTTCAATTCTTGTATGTATTATGCGACCCAAATATGAGCCAAATCGGACTACAAATACGATTTTTGTGAATATCTCGACACTTGCACCACCTATCAGCGACTTTTTCTCATAGGTCGCTTTCTATTCTTGCATGTATTATGTGTTCCAAATATGAGCCAAATCGGACCACAAATACGATTTTTTGAATATCTCGATCCTTGCGCCACCCAGCGGCGCTTTTTTCATAGGTCGCTTTCTATTCTCTTATGTATTATGTGGTCCAAATATGAGCCAAATCGGACCACAAATACGATTTCTTTGAATATCTAGATCCTAGCGGCGATTTTTTTCATAGGTCGCTTTCTTAACTTGCATGTATTATGTGTTCCAAATATGAGCCAAATCCGACCACAAATACGATTTTTTGAATATCTCGATCCTTGCGCTACCTAGCGGCGTTTTTTTCATAGATCGCTTTCTATTCTTGTATGTATTACGTGTTCCAAATATGAGCCAAATCGGACCACAAATACGATTTTTGTGAATATCTCGATCCTTGTGCCACCTAGCGGCGATTTTTTTTCATAGGTTGCTTTCTATTCTTGTATGTATTATGCGATCAAAATATGAGCCAAATCGGACTACAAATACTATTTTTGTGAATATCTCGATACTTGCACCACCTAGCAGCGATTTTTTGTCATAGGTCGCTTTCTATTCTTGTATGTATTACGTGTTCCAAATATGAGCCAAATCGTACCACAAATACGATTTTTGTGAATATCTCGATCCTTGCGCCACCTAGCGGCGATTTTTTTCATAGATCGCTTTCTATTCTTGTATGTATTACGTGTTCCAAATATGAGCCACATCGGACCACAAATACGATTTTTGTGAATATCTCGATCCTTGTGCCACCTAGCGGCGATTTTTTTTTTCATAGGTTGCTTTCTATTCTTGTATGTATTATGCGATCAAAATATGAGCCAAATCGGACTACAAATACTATTTTTGTGAATATCTCGATACTTGCACCACCTAGCAGCGATTTTTTGTCATAGGACGCTTTCTATTCTTGCATGTATTATGTGCACCAAATATGAGCCAAATCGGACCACAAATACGTTTATTCGAATTTCTCGATCCTTGCGCCACCTAGCGGCGATTTTTCTCATAGGTCGCTTTCTATTCTTGTATGTATTACGTGTTCCAAATATGAGCCAAATCGGACCACAAATAGGATTTTTGTGAATATCTTGATACTTGCGCCACCTAGCGGCGATTTTTTTCATGGGTCGCTTTCTATTCTTGTGTGTATTACGTGTTCCAAATATGAGCCAAATCGGACTACAAATATGATTTTTGAGAATATCTCGATCCTTGTGCCACGTAGCGGCGATTTTTTTTCATAGGTCGCTTTCTATTCTTGTATGTATTATGCGATCCAAATATGAGCCAAGTCTGACTACAAATATTATTTTTGTGAATATCTCGATATTTGCAGCCAAATCGGACTACAAATACTATTTTTGTGAATATCTCGATACTTGCACCACCTAGCAGCGATTTTTTCTCATAGGTCGCTTTCTACACTTGCATGTATTATGTGCACCAAATATGAGCCAAATCGGACCACAAATACGATTTTTTGAATATCTCGATCCTTGCGCCACCTAGCGGCGATTTTTTTCATAGGTCGCTTTCTATTCTTGTATGTATTACGTGTTCCAAATATGAGCCAAATCGTACCACAAATACGATTTTTGTGAATATCTCGATCCTTGTGCCACCTAGCGGCGATTTTTTTCATAGGTCACTTTCTATTCTTGTATGTATTATGCAATCCAAATATGAGCCAAATCGGACTACAAATACAATTTTTGTGAATATCTCGATACTTGCACCACCTAGCGGCTATTTTTTTCATAGGTCGCTTTCTATTCTTGTATGTATTATGCGACCCCAATATGAGCCAAATCGGACTACAAATACGATTTTTGTGAATATCTCGACACTTGCACCACCTAGCAGCGATTTTTTCTCATAGGTCGCTTTCTATTCTTGCATGTATTATGTGCACCAAATATGAGCCAAATCGGACCACAAATACGATTTTTTGAATATCTCGATCCTTGCGCCACCTAGCGGCGATTTTTTCATAGGTCGCTTTCTATTCTTGTATGTATTACGTGTTCCAAATATGAGCCAAATCGGACCACAAATACGATTTTTGTGAATATCTCGATCCTTGCGCCACCTAGCGGCGCTTTTTTTCATAGGTCGCTTTCTATTCTTGCATGTATTATGTGCACCAAATATGAGCCAAATCGGACCACAAATACGATTTTTTGAATATCTCGATCATTGCGCCACCTAGCGGCGATTTTTTTCATAGGTCGCTCTCTATTCTTGTATGTATTACGTGTTCCAAATATGAGCCAAATCGGACCACAAATACGATTTTTGTGAATATCTCGATCCTTGCGCCACCTAGCGGCGATTTTTTCATAGCTCGCTTTCTATTCTTGTATGTATTACGTGTTCCAAATATGAGCCAAATCGGACTACAACTCTGATTTTTGTGAATATCTCGATCCTTGTGCCACCTAGCGGCGATTTTTTTATAGGTCGCTTTCTATTCTTGTATGTATTACGTATTCCAAATATGAGCCAAATCGGACTACAACTCTGATTTTTGTGAATATCTCGATCCTTGTGCCACCTAGCGACGATTTTTTCATAGGTCGCTTTCAATTCTTGTATGTATTATGCGACCCAAATATGAGCCAAATCGGACTACAAATACGATTTTTGTGAATATCTCGACACTTGCACCACCTAGCAGCGACTTTTTCTCATAGGTCGCTTTCTATTCTTGCATGTATTATGTGTTCCAAATATGAGCCAAATCGGACCACAAATACGATTTTTTGAATATCTCGATCCTTGCGCCACCCAGCGGCGCTTTTTTCATAGGTCGCTTTCTATTCTCGTATGTATTATGTGTTCCAAATATGAGCCAAATCGGACCACAAATACGATCTTTTTGAATATCTCGATCCTAGCGGCGATTTTTTTCATAGGTCGCTTTCTTAACTTGCATGTATTATGTGTTCCAAATATGAGCCAAATCCGACCACAAATACGATTTTTTGAATATCTCGATCCTTGCGCCACCTAGCGGCGTTTTTTTCATAGATCGCTTTCTATTCTTGTATGTATTATGCGACCCAAATAAGAGCCAAATCGGACTACAAATACGATTTTTGTGAATATCTCGATCCTAGCGGCGATTTTTTTCATAGGTCGCTTTCTTAACTTGCATGTATTATGTGTTCCAAATATGAGCCAAATCCGACCACAAATACGATTTTTTGAATATCTCGATCCTTGCGCCACCTAGCGGCGTTTTTTTTCATAGATCGCTTTCTATTCTTGTATGTATTACGTGTTCCAAATATGAGCCAAATCGGACCACAAATACGATTTTTGTGAATATCTCGATCCTTGTGCCACCTAGCGGCGATTTTTTTTCATAGGTTGCTTTCTATTCTTGTATGTATTATGCGATCCAAATATGAGCCAAGTCTGACTACAAATATTATTTTTGTGAATATCTCGATATTTGCAGCCAAATCGGACTGCAAATACTATTTTTGTGAATATCTCGATACTTGCACCACCTAGCAGCGATTTTTTCTCATAGGTTGCTTTCTACACTTGCATGTATTATGTGCACCAAATATGAGCCAAATCGGACCACAAATACGATTTTTTGAATATCTCGATCCTTGCGCCACCTAGCGGCGATTTTTTTCATAGGTCGCTTTCTATCCTTGTATGTATTACGTGTTCCAAATATAAGCCAAATCGTACCACAAATACGATTTTTGTGAATATCTCGATCCTTGTGCCACCTAGCGGCGATTTTTTTCATAGGTCACTTTCTATTCTTGTATGTATTATGCAATCCAAATATGAGCCAAATCGGACTACAAATACATTTTTTGTGAATATCTCGATACTTGCACCACCTAGCAGCGATTTTTTGTCATAGGTCGCTTCCTATTCTTGCATGTATTATGTGCACCAAATATGAGCCAAGTCGGACCACAAATACGATTTTTTGAATTTCTCGATCCTTGCGCTACCTAGCGGCGATTTTTTTCATAGGTCGCTTTCTATTCTTGTATGTATTACGTGTTCCAAATATGAGCCAAATCGGACTACAAATATGATTTCTGTGAATATCTCGATCCTTGTGCCACCTAGCGGCGATTTTTTTCATAGGTCGCTTTCTATTCTTGTATGTATTATGCGATCCAAATATGAACCAAATCGGACCACAAATACGATTTTTTGAATATCTCTATCCTTGCGCCACCTAGCGGCGATTTTTTCATAGCTCGCTTCTATTCTTGCATGTATTACGTGTTCCAAATATGAGCCAAATCGGACCACAAATACAATTTTTGTGAATATCTCGATCCTTGCGCCACCTAGCGGCGATTTTTTTCATAGGTCGCTTTCTATTCTTGCATGTATTATGTGCACCAAATATGAGCCAAATCGGACCACAAATACGATTTTTTGAATATCTCGATCCTTGCGCCACCTAGCGGCGATTTTTTTCATAGGTCGCTTTCTATACTTGCAAGTATTATGTGTTAGAAATATGAGCCAAATCCGACCACAAATACGATTTTTTGGATATCTCGATCCTTGCGCCACCTAGCGGCGATTTTTTTCATAGGTCGCTTTCTATTCTTGTATGTATCACGTGTTCCAAATATGAGCCAAATCGTACCACAAATACGATTTTTGTGAATATCTGGATCCTTGCACCACCTAGCGGCGATTTTTTTTCACATGTGCTTGCTATTCTTGTATGTATTATGTGTTTCAAATATAAGCCGAATCGGACTACAAATAAGATTTTTGTGAATATCTCGATCCTTGCGCCACCTAGCGGCGATTTTTTTCATAGGTCGCTTTCTATTCTTGTATGTATTACGTGTTCCAACTATGAGCCAAATCGGACCACAAATACGATTTTTGTAAATATCTCGATCCTTGCACCACCTAGCAGCGATTTTTTCTCATAGGTCGCTTTCTATTCTTGTATGTATTATGTGTTCCAAATATGAGCCAAATCGGACCACAAATACGATTTTTTGAATTTCTCGATCCTTGCGCTACCTAGCGGCGATTTTTTTCATAGGTCGCTTTCTATTCTTGTATGTATTACGTGTTCCAAATATGAGCCAAATCGGACCACAAATACGATTTTTTGAATTTCTCGATCCTTGCGCTACCTAGCGGCGATTTTTTTCATAGGTCGCTTTCTATTCTTGTATGTATTACGTGTTCCAAATATGAGCCAAATCGGACTACAAATATGATTTTTGTGAATATCTTGATCCTTGTGCCACCTAGCGGCGATTTTATTCATAGGTCGCTTTCTATTCTTGTATGTATTACGTGTTCCAAATATGAGCCAAATCGGACTACAACTCTGATTTTTGTGAATATCTCGATCCTTGTGCCACCTAGCGACGATTTTTTTCATAGGTCGCATTCTTTTCTTGTATGTATTATGCGACCCAAATATGAGCCAAATCGGACTACAAATACGATTTTTGTGAATATCTCGACACTTGCACCACCTAGCAGCGATTTTTTCTCATAGGTCGCTTTCTATTCTCGTATGTATTATGTGTTCCAAATATGAGCCAAATCGGACTACAACTCTGATTTTTGTGAATATCTCGATCCTTGTGCCACCTAGCGACGATTTTTTTCATAGGTCGCTTTCTATTCTTGTATGTATTATGCGATCCAAATATGAGCCAAGTCGGACTACAAATATTATTTTTGTGAATATCTCGATATTTGCAGCCAAATCAGACTACAAATACTATTTTTGTGAATATCTCGATACTTGCACCACCTAGCAGCGATTTTTTCGCGTAGGTCGCTTTCTATTCTTGCATGTATTATGTGCACCAAATATGAGCCAAATCGGACCACAAATTCGATTTTTTGAATATCTCGATCCTTGCGCCACCTAGCGGCGATTTTTTCATAGGTCGCTTTCTATTCTTGTATGTATTACGTGTTCCAAATATGAGCCAAATCGGACCACAAATGCGATTTTTGTGAATATCTCGATCCTTGCGCCACCTAGCGGCGATTTTTTTCATAGGTCGCTTTCTATTCTTGCGTGTATTATGTTCACCAAATATGAGCCAAATCGGACCACAAATACGATTTTTTGAATATCTCGATCCTTGCGCCACCTAGCGGCGATTTTTTTCATAGGTCGCTTTCTATTCTTGTATGTATTACGTGTTCCAAATATGAGCCAAATCGGACTACAACTCTGATTTTTGTGAATATCTCGATCCTTGTGCCACCTAGCGACGATTTTTTTCATAGGTCGCTTTCTATTCTTGTATGTATTATGCGACCCAAATATGAGCCAAATCGGACTACAAATACGATTTTTGTGAATATCTCGATCCTTGCGCCAACTTACTTACTTACTTAATTGGCGCTTAACCGTCTAAACGGTTATGGCCGTCCAACAAGGCGCGCCAGTCGCTCCTTCGCTCCGCCAACCGGCGCCAATTGGTCACACCAAGGGAGTTTAAATCGTTTTCCACCTGGTCCTTCCAACGGAGTGGGGGCCGCCCTCTACCTCTGCTTCCATAGGCGGGTTCCGATAGAAACACTTTCTTGGCCGGAGCATCATCTTTCATTCGCATAACATGGCCTAGCCAGCGCAGCCGCTGCGTTTTAATTCGCTGGACTATGTTGATGTCTGCGTATAGCTCGTACAGCTCATCATTAAATCTTCTTCGGTACTCGCCATCGCCAACGCGTAGAGGTCCATAAATCTTTCGAAGAACTTTTCTCTCGAACACTCCCAAAGCCGCTTCATCTGCTGTTGTCATGGTCCATGCTTCTGCCCCATATAGCAGGACGGGTACGATAAGTGACTTGTAGAGTATGATTTTCGTTCGCCGAGAGAGGACTTTACTTTTCAATTGCCTACCTAGTCCAAAGTAGCATTTATTGGCAAGATTGATTCTTCGCTGGATTTCAGTGCTGATGTTGTTGCTAATGTTGATGCTGGTTCCCAAATAAACGAAGTCTTTTACTATTTCGAAATTATGGCTGCCAACAGTAGCGTGGTTGCCAAGGCGCATATGCGCTGACTCTTTGCTCGATGACAGCAGGTACTTCGTTTTGTCCTCATTCACCATCAAACCCATCTTTACCGCTTCTTTTTCCAGCTTGGAGTAAGCAGAACTAACAGCGCGGGTGTTTAGGTCATCAGCATATGCCAGTAATTGCACGCTTTTATAGTATATTGTTCCAGTGCGGTTAAGTTCTGCAGCTAGTATAATTTTCTCCAGCATCAAATTAAAGAAATCGCACGATAGGGGGTCACCCTGTCTGAAACCTCGTTTAGTTTCGAACGGCTCGGAGAGGTCCTTCCCAATTCTGACTGAGCTGATGGTGTTGCTCAACGTCATTTTGCACAGCCGTATAAGTTTTGCGGGGAAACCAAATTCAGACATAGCGGCATATAGGCAGCTCCTTTTCGTGCTGTCGAAGGCGGCTTTAAAGTCGACGAAGAGGTGATGTGTGTCGATTCTCTTTTCACGGGTTTTTTCCAAGATTTGGCGCATTGTGAAAATCTGGTCGATGGTAGATTTACCAGGTCTGAAGCCGCACTGATAAGGTCCAATCAGCCGGTTCACGGTGGGCTTCAATCTTTCGCACAATACACTTGAAAGGACCTTATATGCGATATTAAGAAGGCTGATTCCACGATAGTTGGTGCATTTTGCAGTATCCCCCTTCTTGTGGACTGGGCAAAGAACACTTAGATTCCAACCGTCGGGCATGCTTTCGTCCGCCCATATTTTGCTAAGAAGCTGCTGCATGCGCCTTACCAACTCCTCGCCGCCGAACTTGAATAGCTCCGCAGGCAATCCATCAGCGCCCACGGCCTTGTTGTTTTTCAATCTGGTTATTGCTATTCTAACTTCGTCATAATCGGGCGGGGGGACATATATTCCATCATCATCGATTGCGGGATCGGGTTCTTCATCTCTGCGCGGTGAATTGCTGCCTCCATTTAGGAGAGCAGAGAAGTGTTCCCTCCATAATCTAAGTACTCTCTGGACATCAGTTACAAGGTCGCCGTTTTCATTCCTACAGGAGTTTGCCCCGGTCTTAAAACCTTCCGTCTGTCGCCGTATTTTTTGGTAGAATTTTCGGGCGTTATTCCTGGTGGCTAGCAGCTCAAGCTCCTCGCACTCACGCCTTTCTGCTTCTGCTTTTTTCTTCCTGAAAAGGCGTCTAGCTTCCCTTTTCAACTCACGATAGCGTTCACACACTCCTCTTGTCGCGCTCGCTTTTAACGTAGCCCTGTAGGCAGCGTCTTTTCTTTCGGTTGCAACGCGGCATTCTTCATCATACCATGTTTTTTCGTGGCCGCCGGTAACCAATTTTTTCCTCGGCGGCAGTATGAAGTGCTTTGGAGATATGCTCCCACTGCTCCTGTATTCCTTCAGGATGAGTTGTGCCCTCAGAGAGCAAGTGTGAGAGTCGAGTTGCGAAATCATTGGCAGTCTGTTGTGATTGAAGCTTTTCGACGTCTAGCTTTCCTTGTGTTTTTTGTTCCTTGTTTTTAGCCGCGTTGAGGCGGGTGCGTATTTTGGCTGCAACGAGATAATGGTCCGAATCGATGTTAGGTCCTCGGATCGTTCGCACATCTAAAACACTGGAGGCATGCCGTCCGTCTATCCCAACGTGATCGATCTGATTGCGAGTATTTTGATCAGGAGACAGCCATGTAGCTTGATGTATCTTTTTATGCATGAACCTCGTGCTTGATATGACCATGTTTCGAGCACCGGCAAAGTCAATCAGCCTCAGTCCGTTAGGAGAAGTTTCATTGTGTAGGCTGAACTTTCCGACTGTAGGGCCAAAAACACCTTCTTTGCCCACCCTGGCGTTAAAGTCACCAAGCAGGACTTTTATATCATGACGGGGGCAGCGCTCGTATGTGCGTTCTAATTGTTCATAAAAAGTGTCTTTCTCCTCTGTCGGCGCATGGGCGCAGATGAATGATATATTAAAAAATTTTGCTTTTATTCGAATAGCGGCGAGACGCTCGTCCACAGTCGTGAACGCCAGCACTTGGCGACAAAGTCTCTCTCCCACCACGAATCCGACGCCGAAACTGCGCTTATTCGCATGGCCACTCCAATATATGTCACAATTTTTGATCTTCTTTCTTCCTTGCTTCGTCCAACGCATTTCTTGGATGGCGGTGATGTCAGATTTTGCTTTGACGAGGACATCAACCAGCCGGGCATCTGCACCAATCCCATTCAGGGAGCGGACGTTCCAGGTGCATGCCTTCAATTCATTGTCCTTCAAACGTTTGCCATGGTCGTCATCAATAGAGAGTGTATTTATCCGAGGCTTGTTGTTATATTTCATTGGAGTATGGTTTTACGTGGGGGGTCCCAAGCCCAGCGCACAACCCGCTCAGCGGGGGTGAAAATATTACTTGGCACGTTTATATACCGAGCCGCTTGCTCCAAGACAGACGCCCGTTTGCAGCCGCACCTAGAGGTGTACAGACGCTGCCGATGAAATCTCCCCCGGCTAGCCCTTAAACCGATTATGTCAGAGTGGCCTAGCCAGGTTGTCGCCTTCTCACATTAGCTCACCGCTAAACGGGTGTTTAGCGGCTACCCAGAGGATACTTGGCCGCAAGCGACCGGCAGTAGTGAGCTGCTTGAACCGCATGCAAAATAATCGCTCTGGCCATTCCCAGGTGAATGGCGGTCAGAAGCTTTCCCCACTTTCGTGGACTTCTACACACGGCCCCACCCTCCTTGCGCCAACTAGCGGCGCTTTTTTTCATAGGTCGCTTTCTATTCTTGCATGTATTATGTGCACCAAATATGAGCCAAATCGGACCACAAATACGATTTTTTGAATATCTCGATCCTTGCGCCACCTAGCGGCGATTTTTTCTCATAGGTCGCTTTCTATTCTTGTATGTATTATGTGTTCCAAATATGAGCCAAATCGGACCACAAATACGATTTTTTGGATTTCTCGATCCTTGCGCTACCTAGCGGCGATTTTTTTCATAGGTCGCTTTCTATTCTTGTATGTATTACGTGTTCCAAATATGAGCCAAATGGGACTACAAATATGATTTTTGTGAATATCTCGATCCTTGTGCCAAATAGCGGCAATTTTTTTTTCATAGGTCGCTTTCTATTCTTGTATGTATTATGCGATCCAAATATGAGCCAAGTCGGACTACAAATATTATTTTTGTGAATATCTCGATATTTGCAGCCAAATCAGACTACAAATACTATTTTTGTGAATATCTCGATACTTGCACCACCTAGCAGCGATTTTTTCTCATAGGTCGCTTTCTATTCTTGCATGTATTATGTGCACCAAATATGAGCCAAATCGGACCACAAATACGATTTTTTGAATATCTCGATCCTTGCGCCACCTAGCGGCGATTTTTTCATACGTCGCTTCTATTCTTGCATGTATTACGTGTTCCAAATATGAGCCAAATCGGACCACAAATACGATTTTTGTGAATATCTCGATCCTTGCGCCACCTAGCGGCGATTTTTTTCATAGGTCGCTTTCTATTCTTGCATGTATTATGTGCACCAAATATGAGCCAAATCCGACCACAAATACGATTTTTTGAATATCTCGATCCTTGCGCCACCTAGCGGCGATTTTTTTCATAGGCAGCTTTCTATTCTTGTATGTATTACGTGTTCCAAATATGAGCCAAATCGTACCACAAATACGATTTTTGTGAATATCTCGATCCTTGCACCACCTATCGGCGATTTTTTTTCACATGCGCTTGCTATTCTTGTATGTATTATGTGTTTCAAATATAAGCCGAATCGGACTACAAATAAGATTTTTGTGAATATCTCGATCCTTGCGCCACCTAGCGGCGATTTTTTTCATAGGTCGCTTTCTATTCTTGTATGTATTACGTGTTCCAAATATGAGCCAAATCGGACTACAAATATGATTTTTGTGAATATCTCGATCCTTGTGCCACCTAGCGGCGATTTTATTCATAGGTCGCTTTCTATTCTTGTATGTATTACGTGTTCCAAATATGAGCCAAATCGGACCACAAATACGATTTTTGTAAATATCTCGATCCTTGTGCAACCTAGCGGCGATTTTTTTCATAGGTCGCTTTCTATTCTTGTATGTATTGTGCGATCCAAATATGAGCCAAATCGAACACAAATACTATTTTTGTGAATATCTCGATACTTGCACCACCTAGCAGCGATTTTTTGTCATAGGTCGCTTTCTATTCTTGCATGTATTATGTGCACCAAATATGAGCCAAATCGGACCACAAATACGATTTTTTGAATTTCTCGATCCTAGCGCTACCTAGCGGCGATTTTTTTCTTAGGTCGCTTTCTATTCTTGTATGTATTACGTGTTCCAAATATGAGCCAAATCGGACCACAAATACGATTTTTGTGAATATCTCGATCCTTGCGCCACCTAGCGGCGATTTTTTTCATAGGTCGCTTTCTATTCTTGTATGTATTACGTGTTCCAAATATGAGCCAAATCGGACTACAAATATGATTTTTGTGAATATCTTGATCCTTGTGCCACCTAGCGGCGATTTTATTCATAGGTCGCTTTCTATTCTTGTATGTATTACGTGTTCCAAATATGAGCCAAATCGGACTACAACTCTGATTTTTGTGAATATCTCGATCCTTGTGCCACCTAGCGACGATTTTTTTCATAGGTCGCATTCTTTTCTTGTATGTATTATGCGACCCAAATATGAGCCAAATCGGACTACAAATACGATTTTTGTGAATATCTCGACACTTGCACCACCTAGCAGCGATTTTTTCTCATAGGTCGCTTTCTATTCTCGTATGTATTATGTGTTCCAAATATGAGCCAAATCGGACTACAACTCTGATTTTTGTGAATATCTCGATCCTTGTGCCACCTAGCGACGATTTTTTTCATAGGTCGCTTTCTATTCTTGTATGTATTATGCGATCCAAATATGAGCCAAGTCGGACTACAAATATTATTTTTGTGAATATCTCGATATTTGCAGCCAAATCAGACTACAAATACTATTTTTGTGAATATCTCGATACTTGCACCACCTAGCAGCGATTTTTTCGCGTAGGTCGCTTTCTATTCTTGCATGTATTATGTGCACCAAATATGAGCCAAATCGGACCACAAATTCGATTTTTTGAATATCTCGATCCTTGCGCCACCTAGCGGCGATTTTTTCATAGGTCGCTTTCTATTCTTGTATGTATTACGTGTTCCAAATATGAGCCAAATCGGACCACAAATGCGATTTTTGTGAATATCTCGATCCTTGCGCCACCTAGCGGCGATTTTTTTCATAGGTCGCTTTCTATTCTTGCGTGTATTATGTTCACCAAATATGAGCCAAATCGGACCACAAATACGATTTTTTGAATATCTCGATCCTTGCGCCACCTAGCGGCGATTTTTTTCATAGGTCGCTTTCTATTCTTGTATGTATTACGTGTTCCAAATATGAGCCAAATCGGACTACAACTCTGATTTTTGTGAATATCTCGATCCTTGTGCCACCTAGCGACGATTTTTTTCATAGGTCGCTTTCTATTCTTGTATGTATTATGCGACCCAAATATGAGCCAAATCGGACTACAAATACGATTTTTGTGAATATCTCGATCCTTGCGCCAACTTACTTACTTACTTAATTGGCGCTTAACCGTCTAAACGGTTATGGCCGTCCAACAAGGCGCGCCAGTCGCTCCTTCGCTCCGCCAACCGGCGCCAATTGGTCACACCAAGGGAGTTTAAATCGTTTTCCACCTGGTCCTTCCAACGGAGTGGGGGCCGCCCTCTACCTCTGCTTCCATAGGCGGGTTCCGATAGAAACACTTTCTTGGCCGGAGCATCATCTTTCATTCGCATAACATGGCCTAGCCAGCGCAGCCGCTGCGTTTTAATTCGCTGGACTATGTTGATGTCTGCGTATAGCTCGTACAGCTCATCATTAAATCTTCTTCGGTACTCGCCATCGCCAACGCGTAGAGGTCCATAAATCTTTCGAAGAACTTTTCTCTCGAACACTCCCAAAGCCGCTTCATCTGCTGTTGTCATGGTCCATGCTTCTGCCCCATATAGCAGGACGGGTACGATAAGTGACTTGTAGAGTATGATTTTCGTTCGCCGAGAGAGGACTTTACTTTTCAATTGCCTACCTAGTCCAAAGTAGCATTTATTGGCAAGATTGATTCTTCGCTGGATTTCAGTGCTGATGTTGTTGCTAATGTTGATGCTGGTTCCCAAATAAACGAAGTCTTTTACTATTTCGAAATTATGGCTGCCAACAGTAGCGTGGTTGCCAAGGCGCATATGCGCTGACTCTTTGCTCGATGACAGCAGGTACTTCGTTTTGTCCTCATTCACCATCAAACCCATCTTTACCGCTTCTTTTTCCAGCTTGGAGTAAGCAGAACTAACAGCGCGGGTGTTTAGGTCATCAGCATATGCCAGTAATTGCACGCTTTTATAGTATATTGTTCCAGTGCGGTTAGTTCTGCAGCTAGTATAATTTTCTCCAGCATCAAATTAAAGAAATCGCACGATAGGGGGTCACCCTGTCTGAAACCTCGTTTAGTTTCGAACGGCTCGGAGAGGTCCTTCCCAATTCTGACTGAGCTGATGGTGTTGCTCAACGTCATTTTGCACAGCCGTATAAGTTTTGCGGGGAAACCAAATTCAGACATAGCGGCATATAGGCAGCTCCTTTTCGTGCTGTCGAAGGCGGCTTTAAAGTCGACGAAGAGGTGATGTGTGTCGATTCTCTTTTCACGGGTTTTTTCCAAGATTTGGCGCATTGTGAAAATCTGGTCGATGGTAGATTTACCAGGTCTGAAGCCGCACTGATAAGGTCCAATCAGCCGGTTCACGGTGGGCTTCAATCTTTCGCACAATACACTTGAAAGGACCTTATATGCGATATTAAGAAGGCTGATTCCACGATAGTTGGTGCATTTTGCAGTATCCCCCTTCTTGTGGACTGGGCAAAGAACACTTAGATTCCAACCGTCGGGCATGCTTTCGTCCGCCCATATTTTGCTAAGAAGCTGCTGCATGCGCCTTACCAACTCCTCGCCGCCGAACTTGAATAGCTCCGCAGGCAATCCATCAGCGCCCACGGCCTTGTTGTTTTTCAATCTGGTTATTGCTATTCTAACTTCGTCATAATCGGGCGGGGGGACATATATTCCATCATCATCGATTGCGGGATCGGGTTCTTCATCTCTGCGCGGTGAATTGCTGCCTCCATTTAGGAGAGCAGAGAAGTGTTCCCTCCATAATCTAAGTACTCTCTGGACATCAGTTACAAGGTCGCCGTTTTCATTCCTACAGGAGTTTGCCCCGGTCTTAAAACCTTCCGTCTGTCGCCGTATTTTTTGGTAGAATTTTCGGGCGTTATTCCTGGTGGCTAGCAGCTCAAGCTCCTCGCACTCACGCCTTTCTGCTTCTGCTTTTTTCTTCCTGAAAAGGCGTCTAGCTTCCCTTTTCAACTCACGATAGCGTTCACACACTCCTCTTGTCGCGCTCGCTTTTAACGTAGCCCTGTAGGCAGCGTCTTTTCTTTCGGTTGCAACGCGGCATTCTTCATCATACCATGTTTTTTCGTGGCCGCCGGTAACCAATTTTTTCCTCGGCGGCAGTATGAAGTGCTTTGGAGATATGCTCCCACTGCTCCTGTATTCCTTCAGGATGAGTTGTGCCCTCAGAGAGCAAGTGTGAGAGTCGAGTTGCGAAATCATTGGCAGTCTGTTGTGATTGAAGCTTTTCGACGTCTAGCTTTCCTTGTGTTTTTTGTTCCTTGTTTTTAGCCGCGTTGAGGCGGGTGCGTATTTTGGCTGCAACGAGATAATGGTCCGAATCGATGTTAGGTCCTCGGATCGTTCGCACATCTAAAACACTGGAGGCATGCCGTCCGTCTATCCCAACGTGATCGATCTGATTGCGAGTATTTCGATCAGGAGACAGCCATGTAGCTTGATGTATCTTTTTATGCATGAACCTCGTGCTTGATATGACCATGTTTCGAGCACCGGCAAAGTCAATCAGCCTCAGTCCGTTAGGAGAAGTTTCATTGTGTAGGCTGAACTTTCCGACTGTAGGGCCAAAAACACCTTCTTTGCCCACCCTGGCGTTAAAGTCACCAAGCAGGACTTTTATATCATGACGGGGGCAGCGCTCGTATGTGCGTTCTAATTGTTCATAAAAAGTGTCTTTCTCCTCTGTCGGCGCTTGGGCGCAGATGAATGATATATTAAAAAATTTTGCTTTTATTCGAATAGCGGCGAGACGCTCGTCCACAGGCGTGAACGCCAGCACTTGGCGACAAAGTCTCTCTCCCACCACGAATCCGACGCCGAAACTGCGCTTATTCGCATGGCCACTCCAATATATGTCACAATTTTTGATCTTCTTTCTTCCTTGCTTCGTCCAACGCATTTCTTGGATGGCGGTGATGTCAGATTTTGCTTTGACGAGGACATCAACCAGCCGGGCATCTGCACCAATCCCATTCAGGGAGCGGACGTTCCAGGTGCATGCCTTCAATTCATTGTCCTTCAAACGTTTGCCATGGTCGTCATCAATAGAGAGTGTATTTATCCGAGGCTTGTTGTTATATTTCATTGGAGTATGGTTTTACGTGGGGGGTCCCAAGCCCAGCGCACAACCCGCTCAGCGGGGGTGAAAATATTACTTGGCACGTTTATATACCGAGCCGCTTGCTCCACGACAGACGCCCGCTTGCAGCCGCACCTAGAGGTGTACAGACGCTGCCGATGAAATCTCCCCCGGCTAGCCCTTAAACCGATTATGTCAGAGTGGCCTAGCCAGGTTGTCGCCTTCTCACATTAGCTCACCGCTAAACGGGTGTTTAGCGGCTACCCAGAGGATACTTGGCCGCAAGCGACCGGCAGTAGTGAGCTGCTTGAACCGCATGCAAAAGAATCGCTCTGGCCATTCCCAGGTGAATGGCGGTCAGAAGCTTTCCCCACTTTCGTGGACTTCTACACACGGCCCCACCCTCCTTGCGCCAACTAGCGGCGCTTTTTTTCATAGGTCGCTTTCTATTCTTGCATGTATTATGTGCACCAAATATGAGCCAAATCGGACCACAAATACGATTTTTTGAATATCTCGATCCTTGCGCCACCTAGCGGCGATTTTTTTCATAGGTCGCTTTCTATTCTTGTATGTATTACGTGTTCCAAATATGAGCCAAATCGGACAACAACTCTGATTTTTGTGAATATCTCGATCCTTGTGCTAGCGACGATTTTTTTCATAGGTCGCTTTCTATTCTTGTATGTATTATGCGACCCAAATATGAGCCAAATCGGACTACAAATATGATTTTTGTGAATATCTCGACACTTGCACCACCTAGCAGCGATTTTTTCTCATAGGTCGCTTTCTATTCTCGTATGTATTATGTGTTCCAAATATGAGCCAAATCGGACCACAAATACGATTTTTTTGAATATCTCGATCCTAGCGGCGATTTTTTCATAGGTCGCTTTCTTAACTTGCATGTATTATGTGTTCCAAATATGAGCCAAATCCGACCACAAATACGATTTTTGTGAATATCTCGATCCTTGCGCCACCTAGCGGCGATTTTTTCATAGGTCGCTTTCTATTCATGCATGTATTATATGCACCAAATATGAGCCAAATCGGACCACAAATACGATTTTTTGAATATCTCGATCATTCCGCCACCTAGCGGCGATTTTTTTCATAGGTCGCTTTCTATTCTTGTATGTATTACGTGTTCCAAATATGAGCAAAATCGGACCACAAATACTATTTTTGTGAATATCTCGACCCTTGCGCCACCTAGCGGCGATTTTTTTCATAGGTCGCTTTCTATTCTTGTATGTATTACGTGTTCCAAATATGAGCCAAAGCGGACTACAACTATGATTTTTGTGAATATCTCGATACTTGCACCACCTAGCAGCGATTTTTTGTCATAGGTCGCTTTCTATTCTTGTATGTATTATGCGACCCAAATATGAGCCAAATCGGACCACAAATACGATTTTTGTGAATATCTCGACACTTGCACCACCTAGCAGCGATTTTTTTCATAGGTCGCTTTCTATTCTTGTATGTATTACGTGTTCCAAATATGAGCCAAATCGGACTACAACTCTGATTTTTGTGAATATCTCGATCCTTGTGCCACCTAGCGACGATTTTTTTCATAGGCCGCTTTCTATTCTTGTATGTATTATGCGACCCGAATATGAGCCAAATCGGACTACAAATACGATTTTTGTGAATATCTCGACACTTGCACCACCTAGCAGCGATTTTTTTCATAGGTCTCTTTCTATTCTTGCATGTATTATGTGCACCAAATATGAGCCAAATCGGACCACAATACGATTTTTTGAATATCTCGATCATTGCGCCACCTAGCGGCGATTTTTTTCATAAGTCGCTTTCTTTTCTTGTATGTATTATGCGACCCAAATATAAGCCAAATCGGACTACAAATACGATTTTTGTGAATATCTCGACACTTGCACCACCTAGCAGCGATTTTTTCTCATAGGTCGCTTTCTATTCTCGTATGTATTATGTGTTCTAAATATGAGCCAAATCGGACTACAACTCTGATTTTTGTGAATATCTCGATCCTTGTGCCACCTAGCGACGATTTTTTTCATAGGTCGCTTTCTATTCTTGTATGTATTATGCGATCCAAATATGAGCCAAGTCGGACTACAAATATTATTTTTGTGAATATCTCGATATTTGCAGCCAAATCAGACCACAAATGCGATTTTTGTGAATATCTCGATCCTTGCGCCACCTAGCGGCGATTTTTTTCATAGGTCGCTTTCTATTCTTGCGTGTATTATGTTCACCAAATATGAGCCAAATCGGACCACAAATACGATTTTTTGAATATCTCGATCCTTGCGCCACCTAGCGGCGATTTTTTTCATAGGTCGCTTTCTATTCTTGTATGTATTACGTGTTCCAAATATGAGCCAAATCGGACTACAACTCTGATTTTTGTGAATATCTCGATCCTTGTGCCACCTAGCGACGATTTTTTTCATAGGTCGCTTTCTATTCTTGTATGTATTATGCGACCCAAATATGAGCCAAATCGGACTACAAATACGATTTTTGTGAATATCTCGACACTTGCACCACCTAGCAGCGATTTTTTCTCATAGGTCGCTTTCTATTCTCGTATGTATTATGTGTTCCAAATATGAGCCAAATCGGACCACAAATACGATTTTTGTGAATATCTCGATTCTTGCGCCAACTAGCGGCGCTTTTTTTCATAGGTCGCTTTCTATTCTTGCATGTATTATGTGCACCAAATATGAGCCAAATCGGACCACAAATACGATTTTTTGAATATCTCGATCCTTGCGCCACCTAGCGGCGATTTTTTTCATAGGTCGCTTTCTATTCTTGTATGTATTACGTGTTCCAAATATGAGCCATATCGGACTACAACTCTGATTTTTGTGAATATCTCGATCCTTGTGCTACCTAGCGACGATTTTTTTCATAGGTCGCTTTCTATTCTTGTATGTATTATGCGACCCAAATATGAGCCAAATCGGACTACAAATATGATTTTTGTGAATATCTCGATACTTGCACCACCTAGCAGCGATTTTTTCTCATAGGTCGCTTTCTATTCTCGTATGTATTATGTGTTCCAAATATGAGCCAAATCGGACCACAAATACGATTTTTTTGAATATCTCTATCCTAGCGGCGATTTTTTTCATAGGTCGCTTTCTTAACTTGCATGTATTATGTGTTCAAAATATGAGCCAAATCCGACCACAAATACGATTTTTGTGAATATCTCGATCCTTGCGCCACCTAGCGGCGATTTTTTTCATAGGTCGCTTTCTATTCTTGTATGTATAACGTGTTCCAAATATGAGCCAAATCGGACTACAAATATGATTTTTGTGAATATATCGATCCTTGTGTCACCTAGCGGCGCTTTTTTTCATAGGTCGCTTTCTATTCTTGTATGTACTATGCGATCCAAATATGAGCCAAGTCGGACTACAAATATTATTTTTGTGAATATCTCGATATTTGCAGCCAAATCTGACTACAAATACTATTTTTGTGAATGTCTCGATACTTGCACCACCTAGCAGCGATTTTTTCTCATAGGTCGCTTTCTATTCTTGCATGTATTATGTGCACCAATTATGAGCCAAATCGGTCCACAAATACGATTTTTTGAATATCTCGATCCTTGCGCCACCTAGCGGCGATTTTTTCATAGGTCGATTTCTATTTTTGCATGTATTATATGCACCAAATATGAGCCAAATCGGACCACAAATACGATTTTTGAATATCTCGATCCTTGCGCCACCTAGCGGCGATTTTTTTCATAGGTCGATTTCTATTCTTGTATGTATTACGTGTTCCAAATATGAGCCAAATCGGACCACAAATACGATTTTTGTGAATATCTCGATCCTTGCGCCACCTAGCGGCGATTTTTTCATAGGTCGCTTTCTATTCATGCATGTATTATATGCACCAAATATGAGCCAAATCGGACCACAAATACGATTTTTGAATATCTCGATCATTCCGCCACCTAGCGGCGATTTTTTTCATAGGTCGCTTTCTTTTCTTGTATGTATTACGTGTCCCAAATATGAGCAAAATCGGACCACAAATACGATTTTTGTGAATATTTCGATCCTTGCGCCACCTAGCGGCGATTTTTTTCATAGGTCGCTTTCTATTCTTGTATGTATTACGTGTTCCAAATATGAGCCAAATCGGACTACAACTATGATTTTTGTGAATATCTCGATACTTGCACCACCTAGCAGCGATTTTTTGTCATAGGTCGCTTTCTATTCTTGTATGTATTATGCGACCCAAATATGAGCCAAATCGGACCACAAATACGATTTTTGTGAATATCTCGACACTTGCACCACCTAGCAGCGATTTTTTTCATAGGTCGCTTTCTATTCTTGTATGTATTACGTGTTCCTAATATGAGCCAAATCGGACTACAACTCTGATTTTTGTGAATATCTCGATCCTTGTGCCACCTAGCGACGATTTTTTTCATAGGCCACTTTCTATTCTTGTATGTATTATGCGACCCAAATATGAGCCAAATCGGACTACAAATACGATTTTTGTGAATATCTCGACACTTGCACCACCTAGCAGCGATTTTTTTCATAGGTCTCTTTCTATTCTTGCATGTATTATGTGCACCAAATATGAGCCAAATCGGACCACAATACGATTTTTTGAATATCTCGATCATTGCGCCACCTAGCGGCGATTTTTTTCATAGGTCGCTTTCTTTTCTTGTATGTATTATGCGACCCAAATATAAGCCAAATCGGACTACAAATACGATTTTTGTGAATATCTCGACACTTGCACCACCTAGCAGCGATTTTTTCTCATAGGTCGCTTTCTATTCTCGTATGTATTATGTGTTCCAAATATGAGCCAAATCGGACTACAACTCTGATTTTTGTGAATATCTCGATCCTTGTGCCACCTAGCGACGATTTTTTTCATAGGTCGCTTTCTATTCTTGTATGTATTATGCGATCCAAATATGAGCCAAGTCGGACTACAAATATTATTTTTGTGAATATCTCGATATTTGCAGCCAAATCAGACTACAAATACTATTTTTCTGAATATCTCGATACTTGCACCACCTAGCAGCGATTTTTTTTTCGTAGGTCGCTTTCTATTCTTGCATGTATTATGTGCACCAAATATGAGCCAAATCGGACCACAAATTCGATTTTTTGAATATCTCGATCCTTGCGCTACCTAGCGGCGATTTTTTCATAGGTCGATTTCTATTCTTGTATGTATTGCGTGTTCCATATATGAGCCAAATCGGACCACAAATGCGATTTTTGTGAATATCTCGATCCTTGCGCCACCTAGCGGCGATTTTTTCATAGGTCGCTTTCTATTCTTGCGTGTATTATGTTCACCAAATATGAGCCAAATCGGACCACAAATACGATTTTTTGAATATCTCGATCCTTGCGCCACCTAGTGGCGATTTTTTTGATAGGTCGCTTTCTATTCTTGTATGTATTACGTGTTCCAAATATGAGCCAAATCGGACTACAACTCTGATTTTTGTGAATATCTCGATCCTTGTGCCACCTAGCGACGATTTTTTTCATAGGTCGCTTTCTATTCTCGTATGTATTATGCGACCCAAATATGAGCCAAATCGGACCACAAATACGATTTTTGTGAATATCTCGACACTTGCGCCAACTAGCGGCGCTTTTTTTCATAGGTCGCTTTCTATTCTTGCATGTATTATGTGCACCAAATATGAGCCAAATCGGACCACAAATACGATTTTTTGAATATCTCTATCCTTGCGCCACCTAGCGGCGATTTTTTTCAAAGGTCGCTTTCTATTCTTGTATGTATTACGTGTTCCAAATATGAGCCAAATCGGACTACAACTCTGATTTTTGTGAATATCTCGATCCTTGAGCCACCTAGCGACGATTTTTTTCATATGTCGCTTTCTATTCTTGTATGTATTATGCGACCCAAATATGAGCCAAATCGGACTACAAATATGATTTTTGTGAATATCTCGACACTTGCACCACCTAGCAGCGATTTTTTCTCATAGGTCGCTTTCTATTCTCGTATGTATTATGTGTTCCAAATATGAGCCAAATCGGACCACAAATACGATTTTTTTGAATATCTCGATCCTAGCGGCGATTTTTTTCATAGGTCGCTTTCTTAACTTGCATGTATTATGTGTTCCAAATATGAGCCAAATCCGACCACAAATACGATTTTTGTGAATATCTCGATCCTTGCGCCACCTAGCGGCGATTTTTTTCATAGGTCGCTTTCTATTCTTGTATGTATTACGTGTTCCAAATATGAGCCAAATCGGACTACAAATATGATTTTTGTGAATATCTAGATCCTTGTGCCACCTAGCGGCGCTTTTTTTCATAGGTCGCTTTCTATTCTTGTATGTACTATGCGATCCAAATATGAGCCAAGTCGGACTACAAATATTATTTTTGTGAATATCTCGATATTTTCAGCCAAATCAGACTACAAATACTATTTTTGTGAATGTCTCGATACTTGCACCACCTAGCAGCGATTTTTTCTCATAGGTCGCTTTCTATTCTTGCATGTATTATGTGCACCAATTATGAGCCAAATCGGGCCACAAATACGATTTTTTGAATATCTCGATCCTTGCGCCACCTAGCGGCGATTTTTTCATAGGTCGCTTTCTATTCTTGTATGTATTACGTGTTCCAAATATGAGCCAAATCGGACCACAAATACGATTTTTGTGAATATCTCGATCCTTGCGCCACCTAGCGGCGATTTTTTTCATAGGTCGCTTTCTATTCATGCATGTATTATGTGCACCAAATATGAGCCAAATCGGGCAACAAATACGATTTTTTGAATATCTCGATCATTCCGCCACCTAGCGGCGATTTTTTTCATAGGGAGCTTTCTATTCTTGTATGTATTACGTGTTCCAAATATGAGCAAAATCGGACCACAAATACGATTTTTGTGAATATCTCGATCCTTGCGCCACCTAGCGGCGATTTTTTTCATTGGTCGCTTTCTATTCTTGTATGTATTACGTGTTCCAAATATGAGCCAAATCGGACTGCAACTATGATTTTTGTGAATATCTCGATCCTTGTGCCACCTAGCGACGATTTTTTCATAGGTCGCTTTCTATTCTTGTATGTATTATGCGACCCAAATATGAGCCAAATCGGACTACAAATACGATTTTTGTGAATATCTCGACACTTGCACCACCTAGCAACGATTTTTTTCACAGGTCGCTTTCTATTCTTGTATGTATTACGTGTTCCAAATATGAGCCAAATCGGACTACAACTCTGATTTTTGTGAATATCTCGATCCTTGTTCCACCTAGCGACGATTTTTTCATAGGCCGCTTTCTATTCTTGTATGTATTATGCGACCCAAATATGAGCCAAATCGGACTACAAATACGATTTTTGTGAATATCTCGACACTTGCACCACCTAGCAGCGATTTTTTTCATAGGTCTCTTTCTATCCTTGCATGTATTATGTGCACCAAATATGAGCCAAATCGGACCACAATACGATTTTTTGAATATCTCGATCATTGCGCCACCTAGCGGCGATTTTTTTCATAGGTCGCTTTCTATTCTTGTATGTATTACGTGTTCCAAATATGAGCCAAATCGGACCACAAATACGATTTTAGTGAATATCTCGATCCTTGCGCCACCTAGCGGCGATTTTTTTCATAGGTCGCTTTCTATTCTTGTATGTATTACGTGTTCCAAATATGAGCCAAATCGGACTACAACTCTGACTTTTGTGAATATCTCGATCCTTGTGCCACCTAGCGGCGATTTTTTTCATAGGTCGCTTTCTATTCTTGTATGTATTACGTGTTCCAAATATGAGCCAAATCGGACTACAACTCTGATTTTTGTGAATATCTCGATCCTTGTGCCACCTAGCGACGATTTTTTTCATAGGTCGCTTTCTATTCTTGTATGTATTATGCGACCCAAATATGAGCCAAATCGGACTACAAATACGATTTTTGTGAATATCTCGATCCTTGCGCCAACTAGCGGCGCTTTTTTCATAGGTCGCTTTCTATTCTCGTATGTATTATGTGTTCCAAATATGAGCCAAATCGGACCACAAATACGATTTTTTTGAATATCTCGATCCTAGCGGCGATTTTTTTCATAGGTCGCTTTCTTAACTTGCATGTATTATGTGTTCCAAATATGAGCCAAATCCGACCACAAATACGATTTTTGTGAATATCTCGATCCTTGCGCCACCTAGCGGTGATTTTTTTCATAGGTCGCTTTCTATTCTTGTATGTATTACGTGTTCCAAATATGAGCCAAATCGGACTACAACTCTGATTTTTGTGAATATCTCGATCCTTGTGCCACCTAGCGACGATTTTTTTCATAGGTCGCTTTCTATTCTTGTATGTATTATGCGACCCAAATATGAGCCAAATCGGACTACAAATACGATTTTTGTGAATATCTCGATCCTTGCGCCAACTAGCGGCGCTTTTTTTCATAGGTCGCTTTCTATTCTTGCATGTATTATGTGCACCAAATATGAGCCAAATCGGACCACAAATACGATTTTTGTGAATATCTCGATTCTTGCGCCAACTAGCGGCGCTTTTTTTCATAGGTCGCTTTCTATTCTTGCATGTATTATGTGCACCAAATATGAGCCAAATCGGACCACAAATACGATTTTTTGAATATCTCGATCCTTGCGCCACCTAGCGGCGATTTTTTTCATAGGTCGCTTTCTATTCTTGTATGTATTACGTGTTCCAAATATGAGCCAAATCGGACTACAACTCTGATTTTTGTGAATATCTCGATCCTTGTTCCACCTAGCGACGATTTTTTCATAGGCCGCTTTCTATTCTTGTATGTATTATGCGACCCAAATATGAGCCAAATCGGACTACAAATACGATTTTTGTGAATATCTCGACACTTGCACCACCTAGCAGCGATTTTTTTCATAGGTCTCTTTCTATCCTTGCATGTATTATGTGCACCAAATATGAGCCAAATCGGACCACAATACGATTTTTTGAATATCTCGATCATTGCGCCACCTAGCGGCGATTTTTTTCATAGGTCGCTTTCTATTCTTGTATGTATTACGTGTTCCAAATATGAGCCAAATCGGACCACAAATACGATTTTAGTGAATATCTCGATCCTTGCGTCACCTAGCGGCGATTTTTTTTCATAGGTCGCTTTCTATTCTTGTATGTATTACGTGTTCCAAATATGAGCCAAATCGGGACTACAACTCTGACTTTTGTGAATATCTCGATCCTTGTGCCACCTAGCGGCGATTTTTTTCATAGGTCGCTTTCTATTCTTGTATGTATTACGTGTTCCAAATATGAGCCAAATCGGACTACAACTCTGATTTTTGTGAATATCTCGATCCTTGTGCCACCTAGCGACGATTTTTTTCATAGGTCGCTTTCTATTCTTGTATGTATTATGCGACCCAAATATGAGCCAAATCGGACTACAAATACGATTTTTGTGAATATCTCGATCCTTGCGCCAACTAGCGGCGCTTTTTTTCATAGGTCGCTTTCTATTCTCGTATGTATTATGTGTTCCAAATATGAGCCAAATCGGACCACAAATACGATTTTTTTGAATATCTCGATCCTAGCGGCGATTTTTTTCATAGGTCGCTTTCTTAACTTGCATGTATTATGTGTTCCAAATATGAGCCAAATCCGACCACAAATACGATTTTTGTGAATATCTCGATCCTTGCGCCACCTAGCGGTGATTTTTTTCATAGGTCGCTTTCTATTCTTGTATGTATTACGTGTTCCAAATATGAGCCAAATCGGACTACAACTCTGATTTTTGTGAATATCTCGATCCTTGTGCCACCTAGCGACGATTTTTTTCATAGGTCGCTTTCTATTCTTGTATGTATTATGCGACCCAAATATGAGCCAAATCGGACTACAA